>NC_059429.1:134151409-134321409 GCF_021028975.2 Sphaerodactylus townsendi | reverse complement strand
CAGGAACGAACGGTAGACAGTGGCCACTTTGCAAAAACTGCAACTATAATTGCACGCAGAGCATCATTTGGAGCATTCAGCTGCACGTGGCAGCCATTTGCACCATTCCTTTGCAGATGCAAATTTTCTGTCTAATTTTATCCTGCCTTTGTTCCAAAGGAGCTCGGTGGGGGGGGGGTGCATATGGTCCCCCCTGCCACATGACAACTCTGGGAGAGACGTTAGATTCGGAGGAAGTGCCCGACTCAAGGACACTCAGTGAACGTTACGGTTGAGTGCAGATATGAACCTAGATCTCCAAGATCCTATAGTAGTCCATAGGTGTCAAACTCAGGCCCCTCCAGATGTTATGGACTACAGTTCCCATCATCCCCCTGCCAGCATGGCTACCATTCCCAGCAGCCCCTGCTAGCAAGGCCAATTGACCCTGCTAGCATGAGCTGATAGGAATCCTAGTCCATGAACACCTGGAGGGCCTCAGTTTCACACCTATGCTATAGCCCAGTGATGGCGAACCTATGGCACGGGTGCCAGAGGTGGTACTCAGAGCCCTCTCTGTGGGCACACACAAATTGAGTGCCCCCCTCCACATCTAGGCTGGCCTGGGCCGCTGGGCTCGATTATTAGCCTTAAACCTGAGACCTAGTTTTGGGGAAGCAGTGTAAGTAACCCTGTTAAGCGCTGTTAAACCCCACTGATTTTCATGCAAAGAACCAAAGCACAATCCTTTATCTGGGAGTAAGCTTGGTTGCTGGCAATGGGGCTTGCTTCTGAGTAAACCCTCCTAGGGTCATAATTAACCCGTTGGAAGAGTTGCACGGTTGCTTCAAAGCAAAGCCACCGACTACCACCAAGCTTACTCCCGAGTAACGCATGCCGAGTAATGCATGCCTTTTTCTAAACTAAAACCTCAGTATTCAAGTTAAATTGCCGTGTTGGCCCTTTGCGATAAATAAGTGGGTTTTGGGTTGCAATTTGGGCACTCGGTCTCGAAAAGATTCGCCATCACTGCTATAGCCAGTCTGAGAAAAAGATGTTAGTAGGGTTGTATATCCCTCTGCCATAGAACTCAGCATGCTGGACCTTGCAGATGCCCTCACTAATTGATTATGCAACTTCATTGTTACTGACATGTGCTAAAACGGGTGGATTCCACTCAACACGTGCAAATCACACTTGCTAATTGCATCCTTTACACTTGTTAACCCATGCAAATGGTTCTTTCTCCCACCCTGGACATTCCACAGGTATATGTACTCCACTTGCTTTACAACCATCAGATCCTCTGAAGTTGCCAGCCACAGATGCAGGCGAAACGTCAGGAGAAAATGCTACTGGAACACAACCATACAACCCAGAAAACACACAACACCCCAGTGATTCCGGCCGTGAAAGCCTTTGACAATATGCTGGACCTTCTTTGTTGCAGCATGCTCTACGTCCATGGTGGCGAACCTTTGGCACTCCAGATGTTATGGACTACAATTCCCACCAGCCCCTGCTAGCATGGCCAATTGGCCATGCTGGCAGGGGCTGATGGGAATTGTAGTCCATGACATCTGGAGTGCCAAAGGTTTGCCACCACTGCTCTACGTGGATCCTACTGCCTACCTAGCAATGCTCCTCCCCGCTGCATCTGTTTGAAAGTTTGAAAGTCAAAATACAATGAAACATAATTGCTTTTGCATTAAAATATTATGTTCAGTAATGCACCAAATAATGGTTTTGACAAATGCAGTGCGGAAAAATGAACGATCATTCTCATATTCCTTTGGGACTATATTCTAATGTGGAAACACAATTTTCCTGACCGCGGCACCACAACAGACTGTACCAACCTCTTTTTCTGAGAAAGGGGACAGTCTGAAATCATGCTGCACCGGCTTTCAGGTGTTTGACTATGTCAGTAGATGCTTTGGGAGAGTTCATCTGAGTTAGTGTAACCCCCATGCTCAGAATGGGTTGACCCAGAAAGGGGTGGAGACCCAAAGCAGGAGAAGGCTGCAGAGCTCATGTAGTTGGAGGAGACAAGGCTACCAGACTCGGACCTTGATTTCTATAAGCTCTTAACACCTTGTTAAGGTAACTGCAATGTTGTTGGGAACTAGTGGGAAGGTAGTTGTTTATTTTTGCTATGTTGTAAATGTTGGAGTTTATTGTTTCAGGGTTTCTTTTTGTGTTTGTAATGGGTGAGAGTTCTCCTGGAAACCTTCATCATGTTGAATCCTGTTCACCAAGCCCTTGGAGTCTTCAGGAGCCAACCCACTTGCAAAGAAGAATTGGACTTGGCAATATTAGTAGACTGTAAATAGAAGGACTTGAAAATGCAACCTGAACAGGACCTTGAAGTGTGATGTTAAATGTTGATGTTTGATGTTATATGTTAAGAAAGTAAACCATTTTGTTTTTTTTAAATTTTGTTGTTGCAAACTCATTCCAAGTTCTGCCCCACAGAACCCACGGATAGAGGTCACATGAGCATTAATTGATATGATTTAATGTATTGTCGAAGGCTTTCATGGCCGGATTCAACTGGCTGTTGTGGGTTTGCACACATTCACAAACACCAAGACAACTTCAACCAGAAAGAAGCGACTCTGAGAATTAACAAAGCTTGGCTACCAGGACTTAAAAACACCAGAATCAAAGGCCAAGGGCATGCTAAGTTCATGGACAACGGACTCCACCCAGACACAGGATTTGCATTCACCAATACTGCCGCCGCCTCTGCTGCTGCTGCAGGGAATGCAAATGAGATTACAAATGTAAATGGACTGATAACCCCACCCGCAATACAACGCACTCAACCACATCTTTGCATAGCAAGTTCCACCCAAACATTTACTGATTGGTTCCCCACCCCGGGACATGGACAATATGTACCCCAAACATTCCCTTCGCACTAGATACAGTGTGTAACACACTTCTCTCTGTGATACACCTCTAAAGATGCCAGCCATAGATGCAGGCGAAACATTAGAAGAAGAAGAAGCAGAAGCAGAAGCAGAAGCAGAAGAAGAAGAAGAAGAAGAAGAAGAAGAAGAAGAAGAAGAAGAAGAAGAAGAAGAAGAAGAAGAAGAAGAAGAAGAAGAGTAGTAATAGTAGTAGTAGTAGTAGTTTGGATTTATATCCCCCTCTTTCTCTCCTGCAG
Organism: Sphaerodactylus townsendi; assembly: GCF_021028975.2. Taxonomy (NCBI): domain Eukaryota; kingdom Metazoa; phylum Chordata; class Lepidosauria; order Squamata; family Sphaerodactylidae; genus Sphaerodactylus; species Sphaerodactylus townsendi. The sequence continues at coordinate 134,318,258 of NC_059429.1, read as the reverse complement.
GAGACTCAAAGGGGCTGACAATCTCCTTGCCCTTCCCCCCTCACAACAAACACCCTGTGAGGTAGGTGGGGCTGAGAGAGCTCCGAGAAGCTGTGACTAGCCCAAGGTCACCCAGCTGGCATGTGTGGGAGTGCACAGGCTAGTCTGAATTCCCCAGATAAGCCTCCACAGCTCAGGCGGCAGAGCGGGGAATCAAACCCGGTTCCTCCAGATTAGATACATGAGCTCTTAACCTCCTACGCCACTGCTGCTCCTACCAGATCTACCAGATCATGGCCACCCAGCCCAGGAAACCCACCAGAACCAGTTGAATCCGGCCGTGAAAGCCTTTGACAAGACCCTTACACCCTCCAAAGCATCCGTTTTGTCCAGGGAGGTTTAAATATTTATAGTGTTGAAATCAGTTGCAATTCCAGAGGATCTCCAGGGCTCACCAGGAGGTTGGCAACACTACATTGAGAGTTCACACATGCTAGCAACGATTACCACGACTCATGAGTGGCTCACCCATAGCTCATTGTAGGTTGCCAACGCTTACTTCTGTTCTCATAAACATAGTGTATAGTCAGTGGTGGGATCCAAAATTTTTAGTAACAGGTACCCATGGTGGTGGGATTCAAACAGTGGCGTAGCGCCAATGGGGCTGGGCGGGGCACGACAGGGGCGTGGCCGGGCATTCTGGGGGCGGGGCATTAATAATTTCTCTGTTACTGTAAAAAACTCTTACTGTAAAAAAAGTTCCTAATTTCCAGCTGGTATCTTTCTGTCCATAATTTAAACTCATTATAGCAAGTCCTATCGTCTACTGCCAACAGAAACAACTACTTCTGCTCTGACTGCCTGTCAAATACTTAATACTTTCAAATACTTAATTTTGTTTCTAGAAATCAAAAGAAGGATACTTTCCTTAAACAAGGAACTGTACCATATTTCTAAAACATGTTTTTTAAAACAGCCCAACAGGGAGAATGATCCCGTTTTCTACCTTTGCTAACCAGCCACATAGGAAACTACAGGACTTGATGATTTTTGGACCTATTGGGATTTCTAACGGAAAAGCAGACCCGATTAGTAACCCGCTCTCGGCACACACAAATAATTCGTAACCCACTCTAGGGAACTGGTGAGAACCTGCTGGATCCCTCTGCCTATAGTTTTCTTGAACTGGAGAGCTCAGGATACAGAGATCAACATGCATTTGTCCCTTTCCTTCTGGGTCACGAGGTCTCACGTTACACAGCAGAGGATTTCCCCCCCCCAACCGCCAGTCCTAATTTGCTTCTTAAAAAACACTGCGTTCCGATTCAACGTGTTCTGTCCTAGCAGGGTACATGAAATGCGCGGCCGTGCCTTTCGTTCCAGCGGTGACTCACAGAAGACGGGGCATTGTTCTGCAAGTTCTGCACCCAATTAGAAAAGCTCAAGTCAACGTCAGCAGTCAACAAAACACAGCCACGAGCGAGCAGAAGAACAGAAGCCGCAAAACCATACATAAGTCTCTCAATGCGTTCGAGATCAAATCAAGTCTGAACTCTTCCCCGAAAGCTAAAATTATGTTTTGAGAAGAGAAGAGTCACTGGGAAAGACAAAAATGCTAGAATGATGAAACAGGAGACCAAGTGGGACCTCTCATCATCAAGAGAAAAGATGCATAAACACCCAGTGGTTTGGACAACATGACTTCGCTGCAGCACTTTACGCTCACTTATGATTGAAGTTAATGGAGATCTTAAGTCATTTCACTGAATATTTTTTTAAAGATGTGATACACAGCAAGTTCCAGCATACATCATGCCATGGGGTTTGCCTTGCTTAAACACTACAGAATGTTGGGGATGAATACCTGTGCTTTCCAAATTTTATTTGTTTTGTAAAGTGTTCATTCTCATAAGGTGTAAAAAACCTCTTAGAATGTACTCTGAATTGTGTAAATTCTTTTTAAAAACCTAATAAATTAAACCTAATAATAAAATAATAAAAATAATAAAAACCTAATAAACCTAATATTAAACCTAATTAATAATAATAATAATAATAATAATAATAATAATAATAATAATAATAGGGAAGGTTGAATGGGATGTTTCTTCTAAAGACGGTGCCCAGGGCAAGCCTTGAGTTGCACGCTTTCCTGCCCCACGTGGAATTTCTAGGAGGGGACTTACAGTTCACGGCTGGGCTGGGCTTTAAACCGCATGCCCCACCTCTGAAGTTAGACTCAGCCAGGCTGACCCCGGCCTTAAACTGAATGCTCTGCCTTGGCCGGGCCCAGCTTTATAGTGCTGACTCAGCCTCCAAAGCTCCACCTTTGAAGTCATGTGAACTACAAAGCTGGACCTGGTCAGGGAAGAAGAAGAAGAAGAAGAAGAAGAAGAAGAAGAAGAAGAAGAAGAAGAAGAAGAAGAAGAAGAAGAAGAAGAAGAAGAAGAAGAAGAAGAAGAAGAAGAAGAAGAAGAAGAAGAAGAAGAAGAAGAAGAAGAGGAGGAGGAGGAGGAGGAGGAGGAGGAGGAGGAGGAAGAGGAGGAGGAGGAGGGGGAGAAGGAGGTGGTGGTGGAGGAGGTGGTGGTGGAGGAGAAGAAGAAGAGGAGGAGGAGGAGGAAGAGGAGGAGGAGGGGGAGGAGGAGGAGAAGAAGAAGAAGAAGAAGAAGAAGAAGAAGAAGAAGAAGAAGAAGAAGAAGAAGAAGAAGAGGAGGAGGAGGAGGAGGAGGAGGTGGTGGTGGTGGTGGAGGAGATGGTGGTGGTGGAGGAAAAGAAGAAGAGGAGGAGGAGGAGGAGGAGGAAGAGGAGGAGGAGGAGGTGGAGGAGTAGTTTGGATTTATACCCAACCTTTTTCTCCTGTGAGGACACTCAAGGTGGCTTAAAAGCTCCTCTCCCTTCCTCCCCCCACAGCAGACACTTTGTGAGGCAGGTGGGGGTGAGAGAGTCCCAAGAGAACTGTGACTAGCCCAAAGTCACCTAGCAGGAATGAAGGAGTACAGAAACACACCTGGTTCACCCAATAAGCCTCCACCACTCAGGTGGAGGAGTGAGGAATCAAACCCGGTTCCCCAGATTAGAACCTACCTGATCTTAACCACTACGCCACGCTGGTTCTCTGACCGTTGGGCCAGGTACATCTTTAAACTGTAGGCTTCCAGGCACGGTCTGCCATTGAAAGCTAGATCTGGCCAGCCCAGCTTTAAACTGCACCCCACCCCGAACTCCACTTGGGTTCAGCAATGGGGACACAGCTTGTGGAGGGGGTTTGGACTCCCTGGCACCCTCCTCAAGCTGCGCCCAGGGCACAAGCTCTTGTTTTCCCCACTCTAGTTACGCCCTTGTGGTTGAAGGCCGCAGGAAAAGAGGAACATGAGACGATCGTCAGCCGGCAAGATCTCAGCAAAGCTGTTAATGACAGGGTGTTTTGAACGACATTAATTCAGAACCCAGAAGTGGTTTTATGGGACTTCACACATGCAAGCCTCCTTAAGAAACCGTTTCTAGGGAAGGTGGAGCTCTCCCTGAAACGGAACTGAACGAGACGAGCTGAATCATGATCGTGCCCATTATCTGCACACGTCATGTCTAATGGCCCTTGATAAGGGTTATTGTTCAAGCCAAAAAGCCACTTCAAACGTTCTGGATCCACCGTCTCCGTTTTATGAACAAGGGCCTCCAGCCAAGATCCAAATGGATAAGAAATTCTGTTTCTGGTCCCCAAGGCAGCTTACAAAGTAACACACAAGAAAAACAGAAGTTATTGAACATTTGTCTGTTAAAACCCAGAATTAAAAACCTGGCCAGAGGATGCAAACACCAAACAACTTGAAATGAATTTAACCATTTCCAGGGTAAAAGCTAGAGACCAACACACAAAACAGTAAAGAATCTGTGCCGGCAGAATCACATTGCTTAGAACCATAGCGTTGGAAGAGACCCCAACCAAAGAGTTGGAAGGGCCATCGAGTCCAACCCCCTGCAATGCAGGAACACACAGCCAATTCATTGCATTGGAAGGACTCATATGGACTCAGCTGGCATACAGGAGCTCTAACCTGAGGAAGGGGGCATTCATTGAAAATGCTGGGGGGAAGAATTAGGACTAATAAAAGGAAATACTTCTTCACGCAACGTGTGATTGGTGTTTGGAACATGCTGCCACAGGAGGTGATGATGGCCACTAACCTGGATAGCTTTAAAAGGGGCTTGGACAGATTGATGGAGGAGAAGTCGATCTATGGCTACCAATCTTGATCCTCCTTGATCTCAGATTGCAAATGCCTTAGCATACCAAGTGCTCAGGAGCAGCAGCAGCCGCAGAAGGCCATTGCTTTCACACCCTGCATGTGAGCTCCCAAAGGCACCTGGTGGGCCACTGCGAATAGCAGAGTGCTGGACTAGATGGACTCTGGTCTGATCCATCAGGCTAGTTCTTATGTTCTTAAGGGTCTCTTCTGGACATGGAACAGGAAAATAAATGGGACCCCATAACATACCTATACTAATAATTCAATAAGGGGCAGCCAAACGCTGCCTTCTGATCATGAAACCCCCACCCCGCCCACACCAATCAGCACACAGAATTAGCCCTGCGCTCTCATTAGTGAGAGATCCGTCACTCGCCCGCCTTCCCTCTACGCAGCACCAAGCCCAGCCTGCCAGCCACAGCAGCATCCACCTGGCAGCCAGGGCGCTTTCCGTCACCACCTGGGGTGCCAGGATACAGCCCTTCCTGCCAGACCCTCCCCCACTCTCCCAGCCGCAAGAACCCGCTTGTCTCCCCGCCCCCTTTCACCCCCACAAAGCACCCTGGCCCACCCGCAGGCAGAAGCACAGAGCAAGAGAAGAGCTTGTGGCCACCAACATCTGTGGGAGACCGCTGCCAGACCGGCCAAACCCCTCCCCCTCTTCCCCCACTGCCGGAGAGATTTGTTGGTGTTGATTTGAGGGGGTGGTTGGGTGGTGGACAGTGAATGTGAGCAACAGGGCTGGCGGCTGAGGAAGCCGGCCGATGGTGGAGGGGAGGGTCCGGGGAAAGATTGTTGTGGGAAGAAGGGTTTCCTCCCCCCTGACCTTCGCTAGAGCCCATTTCATTTCCACACGAAATGGGCTTTGCTGCTAGCATGATAGGAAGCCTTATGGTGGGAAAAACATGATTTGATATGAGTGGACATTAGCTGTATGATTGCTACATAGCGAATAAGGAACGACTTATAGTTAATATGTATGTGAAATAGTTGTAACAAGAATTTTGGATGTTATGTGTGATTGGTCTCATGCATATAGAAGAAGAAGAAGAGTTTGGATTTATATCCCCCCTTTCTCTCCTGCAGGAGACTCAAAGGGGCTTATAATCTCCTTGCCCTTCCCCGCTCACAACAAACACCCTGTGAGGTAGGTGGGGCTGAGAGAGCTCCGAGAAGCTGTGACTAGCCCAAGGTCACCCAGCTGGCATGTGTGGGAGTGCACAGGTTAATCTGAATTCCCTAGATAAGCCTCCACAGCTCAGGCGGCAGAGCGGGGAATCAAACCCGGTTCCTCCAGATTAGATACACGAGCTCTGAACCTCCTACGCCACTGCTGCTCCTAATAATATAGAAGAACAGACATGTTTGGTCTGGAGCAGGGGCCTGCAACCTGTGGCTCTCCAGATGTTCATGGACTACAAATCCCATCAGCTGATGGGAATTGTAGTCCATGAACATCTGGAGAGCCGCAGGTTGCAGACCCCTGGTGGAGGAAACAGACATGAATGTATACAGTTGGGCGGAATAATTTTATTATATACATGGAATGTGAACAGCAGTTCAATTAACAGTCGCATGTCCTATATATCTATTGAGCGCTACAGTATATTTTATATGGATCACTCTGTTTGGGGGTACAGCTTTGTCTGTGTTTTGGGCAGAGGCATAGTGGGGGGAAATGGCGCCCGGGGCAAAACTGGCCGAAGGAGCAGCCCGGCAGGGTGGGGCACGCTGCTCCTTCTCACGCTGCTCACCTCTGCAGGTGGGGCCATGGAAAGCAGAGCTCAGTGGGAAAATACGAACTAGCGGGCTGGACAGTATAAGAGGCGGTCCTTCAACTACCCCGGCCCCAAACATTTACAAGTACTGGGTTTTTTTAAATTACAAAATGTATACCCTGCTGTCATGCACTCATCAAGACAGTGAACAGGTTAAAAACATTCACAATTAAAAATACATCTTAAAAATCATTAAAACCAAGCAAACACTCATCAGACACATCTTCACTGCTCCAAACACTGGCTAGCACAATAATTAAACGGACTAGATGAACTAAAAATGCTCATCGTTTTTTTAAAATTAATCAGGATAGTAAATAAAGGTCTACGATTGGATACCACACTGAATCAACATGGTATCTCCCCCACTCTTTTTTAACAAGTAAATCCCGGTCTAGAGCATGGATCAGTGATGCTATACTTGTGGAAACGACCATCATAGTGTTATGCTAAGTAGCTAAGTAGCACAGAACTTAGTAGCTTTAAAGGGGGCCAAATTGACCCCCACCATACACCCCGGGCTGATACGCCACAGGGTTAACCTACCTCATAGGGCTGGGAGGATAAAAAAGAGGAGAGAAGGACGCTGTACGCTGATTTGAGTCCCCGCTGGGGAGAAAGGCAGGACATAAGTGAAGTGAATAAATAAAGATGGCTGTAATCAGTCAGGAAGCAGGTAGAGATGCTGAAAAGAGTTTGGCTGGAAAATGTTTGCTTTGCTCTCCTCCCCTCCCCCCCCGCCCCATGCCAGGATACGAATTAAAGTTTCACCTGTCAGCGTTTGCAACCTGGATATTTCTTTGACAGCCGGTACTGATTGTTGCGTATAGGTTCTCCTCCCGCTTCCCATCAGTAGCTTTTGTTTACTTTTGATCAGCAATGACGGGAATTTACATAAATATATTTGCAATGATAAATCTCTGTATACCGAAGGCCTTCTTTATTTTTTTACGCTTAGTTTCTTCTCCCCCGGGGTTTCAAACACACTCAGAAACGTAGGAAAATAAAAACGCTCCTGGCATGGGTGATAGAAATTGCTTTGGCGCATTGTTTTGCGCAAAACCTCTAAACACCTTCATTGCAGGTAAGCGTACATTTTGACTGTCTAACACTTAAAGCATTCTGTTTTCTCGCTGTTCAATGGAGGGTCATATTCTGCAATTAGACACTTTAAAAATACATTATTTAAGAGAGTCATGTGAACTTTTGGTAATGTGTCGCATTATCGCGTCGCCTTTCCGAGATGAAGGCAGGGTGGAAAGCAATCAGAAGTGGCTTGAAAATTGATGCCGGGGTTTAGAACTCAGACCGCTTTTTATGGAACCGTGTGGGATTCGTATCTGGAAACCCAAATCTGTCTCTTCTCCTTGGAATTTTCTTCTGAAGTTCCTCTTTGGCTGTTTCTGCACAGCCAAAATATTCCAGGGTGAGCAAGAAAAATATCCCTGTGCAGTGGTGGGGTCCAAAAATGTTAGTAACAGGTTCCCCTGGTGGTGGGATTCAAACTGTGGCGTAGCGCCTGTGGGGCTGGGCGGGCCACGATGGGGGCTGTGGCAAGGATGCAACTGCTGCGCTAGTCCTTGGGTGGGAAACGAATGCACACAGGCGCAGGCTGCCACGCACGCTGGTGCACCTCCTGCTAGACTGCTTCAAGTTCTGCGCGCTACTGCTGAGAGGAGGGGCGTAACGAAGGCAAAAATCACGTGGCCAAATCACCAATTAGTAACCCCCTCTCAGCACACAAAAATTAGTAACCTACTCTCGGGAACCTGTGAGAACCTGCTGGATCCCACCTCTGTCCCTGTGCAGCCGAGAATTCCGCATGGTTACCGGTGCTAACGTGGACCTGCCCCGGTGTTGCCCCGCGATATTTACCTTAGCCCAGGATTTTCAAAAATTGCTTGTTTGGAGGTTCTTTTTCAAAATCCCAGTGTGACCCTGCTTGTGCCTGGTACCGTGCAAAAACCAATCGGGAGCAGGACCGGTTCATTTTCCCTGCCAAGCCACCTGATCTCCCCACCGACGTTCATTCAAGCTGTCACTCAAAAACAACAGCCCATCAGAACACAGAACACCAGGCATGCTCAGATATACTGATGAAGTAAGTACAGACGTCCTGGGCTCATGAGAGCAAACTGGGGCATTTCCTCCCGCTCCTAACTCTGCTCCTGGGAAGAAGTGGGAAACCATGCAGAAGAAGAAACATTACTCATTTACCTTAACCATTCTCTTGTTTCCATCTTGTTTACATCATTCTCCTGTTTACATCTACGCTACCCTCCTAAGGAGGAGTCCGGCCGTTCCCTCCTTTTGGGGAGGCTTTTTAATTAATTGGGTTATGGGACGCCTGTTATTTATTGACCGCTGTTTTCATGGTTTTAATGGATTTAATGTCTGTAATAATTGTTTATTTTATGATAAACTGGATATATGTTGATGTTGATGTTGTTGTACACCGCCCAGAGCCCCTAGGGGATAGGGCGGTCTACAAATCTAAACAATAAATAAATAAATAAATAAATAAATTAGACACAATATGTAAGACCCCAGTTCAAACCCGGTGTAATTGTGCCGTGCAGAAATGGCCTTTTTCAAACCTTTCTAAAATCCAACTGATGCTTTCATACACGCAAGAGGGGGTTTTACGCACTGGAAGTGAGTTACCTTCACACTGCGCATGGATTTATTTTCTTGTATTCCACCCCTCAAAACCTATACCTATAATTCACGGCTGACTAATATTACTAATATAACGTGGAAAGGGGCCACGTTGGCTTAGGAGGAGCGGAGTTTAATGAGGTTTTTTTTAGAGTATCTTTTGGGCGGGAAACTGACTTTCTCGAGCCAGAGACGCCGATTTCGAGGGAGAAAAAAACGAGAACAAAGAAATTAGAGTTATTACCACATTTTCGCACTTTGAAATCAACAGTACGGCATGAGATAACAAAAAAAAAATTTCAAAGAGCCAATAATCAAGGTAACCCCCCTGGGGGATTTATCTCATTGAACACTCAAGGGAAAGGCTGTGACTCAGTGGTAGAGCATCTTCAGTTAAAGGAATTTAATTGGCATCTTCACTTAAAAGGAACAGGTACTCGGCGATGTGAGAAACCTCCAACTGAGACCTGGAAGAGCGGTTGCCAGTCATACCAGTCTGACTGGGTTTAAGGCATCTTCAGATGTTCGACTATCCCTGGGTTAATCAGCGATGAAATCACAAGGGAGGGATGTCGTTTTCTCGATAAAAACGATCTTGTCAAGCTAAATTTGCAAAAGACAGGAGGGTGGGGGGAAAGCCTTTTGAAATGATCATAGATGAAACCGCATGGTGTTTTTGAGCTCTGAATGGGAATCTTTTCTGCTCGGGCCGTTTGACGCTACCCGATGACAGCTTTCGACGGGAAGGCGTTTCGGCGGTGAGCAGGCCTGGCTCCAGCGACACAAATAAAATCTGGGTTTGAATTCCCACGCTGTCACGAAAGAAGAAGAAGAAGAAGAAGAAGAAGAAGAAGAAGAAGAGGAGGAGGAGGAGGAGGAGGAGGAGGAGGAGGAAGAGGAGGAGGAGGAGGAGGAGGATTTATATCCCCCCTTTCTCTCCTGCAGGAGACTCAAAGAGGCTGACAATCTCCTTGCCCTTCCCCCCTCACAACAAACACCCTGTGAGGTGGGTGGGGCTGAGAGAGCTCCGAGAAGCTGTGACTAGCCCCAGGTCACCCAGCTGGCGTGTGTGGGAGTGCGCAGGCTAATCTGAATTCCCCAGAGAAGCCTCCACAGCTCAGACGGCAGAGTGGGGAATCAAACCCGGTTCCTCCAGATTAGATACACGAGCTCTTCACCTCCTACGCCACTGCTGCTCCCAGCAAGTAACCCACATGCGCCCAAAGCTTGCTGGGCAATGGTGGGTCAGTCACTCTCTCTCAGCCTGACCTACCTCCCAGGGTTGTTGTGAAGGTAAAAGGAGGAGAAGCAAAGGAGGTAAGAAACTTTGGGTCCCCACCGGGAAGAATGTAAATAAATAAATAAATAAATAAATAGATAGATAGATAGATAGATAGATAGATAGATAGATAGATAGATAGATAGATAGATAGATAGATAGATAGATAGATAGATAGATAGATAAGTTTGTGTGTACGAGTGTAAAGTGCCATTATGTTGCACCTGACTTATGGTGACCTCAGCAAGGGGGTCTCTAGCCAACTGGGAAGCAGAGGCAGTTTGCTATTGCCTTGCTCTGCAGAGAGCCAGCACAATGTAGCGATTAAGAGCAGGTGCACTCTAATCTGGAGAACCGGGTTTGATCCCCCGCTCTGCCACTTGAGCTGTGGAGCTCCTTTCCAGTCCTCTCCCCACAACAGACGCCTGGTGAGGTAGGTGGGGCTGAGAGAGTCCTGAGAGAACTGTGACTCGCCCAAGGTCACCCAGCAGGAGTGTAGGAGTGCGGAAACACACCTGGTTTGCCAGATAATCCTCTGCCACTCAAGTGGAGGAGAGGGGAATCCAACCCGGTTCTCCAGATTAGAAACCACCTGCTCTTCACCGCTACACCACGCTGGTTCTCGGAGGTGAGAAACGGTACCTTTCATCAGGACATCTGGTGTTGAACTTGGAATATTTTGCATGCAAATTATGCAGTGGTGCGTTCTTTGCTGAGTTAAGGGCAAATCACATCATTTCCACAGCCTGATGCTATTATGGCTCAATTTGTAGAGGACCGATATGCGTATAGAGGTCAGGGCAAAGGTTCGATTTAACGGACGGCGGGTCCCTTGCAACTTCTAGGAATCATTCAAAACAGAAGAGTGAGAGTCTTCCTTCCTTCCTTACCTGCAATTAATGCTAATGTGTTCGCTGTTCTGTCTGGTACACCTGCGGAGGAACTGCAAATCATCGAGCCCGTGGAAAAGGAAGGAACGCGAGCTATTTTTAATGTGACAGAATCAGTGTGCTTAGAGCGGCATTTTAATTAAGCCAACTTGCCATGTTGCATTCCAATAATACTTTAGGAACCTGGTTTTAGGTCTAGGAGCCAAATCCTTTCCTGGCTCTACCTAACCTCTCTACCTGATATTTTCGTGGTTGGCTCCGCCTACTTCGGCAGCCATCTTGTTTCTATGCCCCCTCCTCTCTCTCAGAATTCCTAAGGGGCGTTAAGGATAAGAAAAATTGGGGACTCCTAGACGAGTGGTGGCGAACCTCTGGCACGGGTGCCAGAGGTGGCACTCAGAGCCCTCTCTGTGGGCACGCGTGCACAGAGTTCGTCATGTGCTAATAGTGTCATTATTTCAGGGAGATTATTAGCATTAAACCTAAGACCTAGTTTTGAGGAAGCAGTGTAGGTAACCCTGTTAAGCGCTGTTAAACCCTACTGATTTTCATGGGAAGAACGAAAGCGTGACCCTTTACCTGGAAGTAAGCTTGGTTGCTGGGGTTTGCTTCTGAGTAAACCCGCCTAGGGTCGTGATTCACCTGTTTGAAGCGTTGCACAGTTGTTTCAAAGTAAAGCCACCAACTATTACCAAGCTTATTCCCGAGTCATGCGCGCCTTGGAGCCAACCGTTTTTTCTAAAGCAAAACCTCAATATTCAGGTTAAATTGCCGCTTTGGCACTTTGCGATAAATAAGTGGGTTTGGGGTTGCAATTTGGGCACTCGGTCTCGAAAAGGTTCGCCATCACTGCCCTAGACTATACTCTGTTCCACATAAAGATGATAGTAGATTGTATATTCTTCCGTCGGACCTTTTTAGTTGCATACCTAGCTCTGCCCCTCCCCCCCCCCGGTTTTGAAAGTAAAAATATATTTTGGCACAAATGCTCTCGAATCAAAGCACCATGTTCAATAATGCACGAAATAATGATTTTAATGAAGGCAGTCTGTAAAAATGAATGATAATTCTCATATTCATTTGGGATTATATTCTAACGTGGAAGCATGTGACTTTCTTAACTGCTGCGCCTCAATTGACCAAATTATCATCTCTCTGTGGAACAGAGTATAGAACCGTGGTGGCAAACCTATGACACTCCAGATGTTCATGGACTACAATTCCCATCAGCCCCTGCCAGCATTACCAATTGGCCATGCTGGCAGGGGCTGATGGGAATTGTAGTCCACGGGGTAGAAAATGTCGACAGAGAGAAATTTTTCTCTCTTTCTCACAATACTAGAACCAGGGGGCATTCATTGAAAATGCTGGGGGGAAGAATTAGGACTAATAAAAGGAAACAATTCTTCACACAACGTGTGATTGGTGTTTGGAATATGCTGCCACAGGAGGTGGTGATGGCCACTCACCTGGATAGCTTTCAAAGGGGCTTGGACAGATTTATGGAGGAGAAGTTGATCTATGGCTACCAATCTTGATCCTCCTTGATCTGAGATTGCAAATGCCTTAGCAGACCAGGTGCTCGGGAGCAACAGCTGCAGAAGGCCATTGCTTTCACCTCCTGCCTGTGAGCTCCCAAAGGCACCTGGTGGGCCACTGCGAGTAGCAGAGTGCTGGACTAGATGGACTCTGGTCTGATCCAGCAGGCTAGTTCTTATGTTCTTATGTTCTTATGAACATCTGGAGTGCCATAGGTTCGCCACCACTGGTATAGAAGCTCTCTTGAAGCAGGCTTTATGCAAATTCTCATTTAAACCCCCAAGCTGTTCTGATGTCATAGAGCGCTAACAAACATTTCAACGGCTGAAGTGACAGCGTGTAGCAGTAGGTGCTTGGGAGGAAACACTTCTCAGGAACACAGCTCAAACAGAGAACAGAAGCCTCAGGCCTTGACTATTCTGAGAAGGGTTGTAGTAAAAACTGCACAGTTTAAATGTCTGTTCTATAAAGCAGCTTCAACGCTACAGTCAGCAACAGCAAATATTACAATGGATACACCCACAGAAACCTACTAAAGTAGTAGAAATGATCAGCAAAAGAGTTCTTGTAAATAGAACCTGCTTTCCGCACATGCAGAATAACATACTTTCAATCCTCTTTCACAATTGTTTGCAAGTGGATTTTGCTATTCTGCACAGTAAAATCCAGCTGCAAAATGCATTGAAAATGGATTGAAAGTGCTTTATTCTGCATGTGCGGAAGGGGCCCAAGTTTTGCTAGAGAACTCCTCACACCGGACATAGGGGCTTGATGAACTTAGTAGGAAAAAAGAGGAAAAAGTTAAGGAGAATAAAGAATAAAAATCGTTTCAGGGGGTCCAAAGTTATGGACTCCCAAAAGCAAGTACCCTATCCCCATTGTTTCCAATGGGGAGCTAATGGCAGACGTGGTAGGGGGCTACAGTTTATGAGAGAGTCCCATAACTTTGGCCCCTGAAAACAAACCTGCACCAAACCACAAATGGGGGGTATCATCTAGGGCAGTCTCCTGATAGAGACCCCTGAAAGTTTTGAGACTGTGCCTTCAGAAATGTGCCCCCCCCAGCCTGCAACCCCCATTGACAGCAATGCAGAAAACTCAATGCAGAACAAAGATTCTTGGGTAAATTTCTGGGATGTTCCTGAAGGGGGTGCATTTTTGGATGTATCAGCACCACAATGTCAGGGTATCATCTGGAAACTGTCCTGATGGGACCCCCCCAAGTTTGGTGCAGTTTGGTTTAGGGGGTTCAAAGTTATGGACCCTCAAAGGGGTTGCCCCCTCCCCCATTCTTTGCTAAGGAGATGGGGGCTACCCTCACCAAACTTGGGGGGTAGCATAAGGACAGTCTCCTGATGATACGCTGAAATTTTAGTGCTGATATGTCTAAAAATGCACCCCCTGCACGCACCAATGTCCTGGTGCAAAAAAATTTGGTCATGGTGGAGTGGCCGCCCATAGGGGGGGGGGGGGGGCATCTAACTCAGGTTTTGCCCAGGGCTACAGTTTGCCTCGGTACGCCCCTGGAATCTCTTTTCCTTCCCTTCGAACCCCTGACTCCTGGTCCTAGTCTCTGGAGCAGCAGAAAACAAGCTTGCTCCCTCTTCGACAGGACATCCCTTCAGATATCTAAACACGGTTATCATGTCACCTCTTAAGAGGACGGAGAGTCCAGGACCTGACTTGCTTGAAGGATGAAACACAGTAGAACAGGCAGTGTTGCCAACCTCCAGGTATGATCTGGAGTTCTGGAATTGTAACTAATCTGCCAGCTATTGAGATCCGTATTCCTGGAGGATGTTAGCTCAATTTGAGCCCAGTGGCATGTTAGGGACCAAGATTTGGAGAACATAAGTTTTTGGAAGTCAAAGATCCCCTCGTCAGGGCATCTGGTGAAGGGAGTTTTGACTCTTGAAACCTTAAACCCCCGAAATCTTATCAGTGCTACTGGATTCGAATCCAGCTCTTTTACTGCAGGCCAACACGGCTCCCCTCTGAAACGATCTTCCTAGGTAGGTTTGCCAATCTCCAGATGTGACTTAATCTTACACAATCTCTCAAATAGCTATTTCTCTTTCCCTTTTTCTAGATAATAGCCCACGAAAACGCTGCTAAGGGGACTGTAAAAATGTTTGTCAATAAACACGAAGCTTCAACTGCATATGTTTTGTGAATAAGATAAAAACAGAGAATATCATGTTCGGGATGGTGTGGGTTTTCTGGGTTGTACGGCCGTGTCTCAGTAGTGTTTTCTCCTGATGTTTCGCCTGCATCTGGGGGTCCCCAATTTTTCTCATCCTTAAGGCCCCTCAGGAATTCTGAGAGAGAGCTTTGGGCACAGTAACAATATGGCTGCTGAAGTAGGCGGAGCCAACCACCAAAATATCAGGAGGCGAGGTTAGATAGAACTCTGTTAGTAGCAACTCTTCAACATTTTCATCCCTGGCTCCGACCTGGTGGAACTCCTTGTCAGCTGTCACCGGGACTCTGGGGGATATTAGTCCGCTCCGCAGGGCCTGCAAGATGGAGACATTCCACGGGGTCTTTGGTTGAGGCAGCCATGGATCCATTCCATCTTACTGGCCTCCCAACGCCCAAGTTTGCTTCCTTTTCAACATGACATCCCTTCAAATATTTAGACATGGCTGTCATAGAATCATAGAGTCGGAAGAGACCCCAAGGGTCATCAAGTCCAACCCCCTACAATGCAGGAAAACATGATCAAAACCATCCAGCCTCACTTTCAAGCCTCCAAGGAAGGGGACTCCACCACACTCCAAGGTAGTACATTCCACTGTCGAACAGCCCTGACGGTCAGGAAGTTTTCCCTGACATTTAGGTGGAATCTCTTTTCCTTCACCTTGAACCCATCACTCCTGGTCCTAGTCTCTGGAGCTGCAGAAAACAAGATTGCTCCCTCACCAACATTACATCCCTTCAGATATTTAAACATGGCTATCATGTCACCTCTTAACCAGAGGTGGGATCCAGCAGGTTCTCACAGGTTCCCGAGGGTAGGTTACTAATTATTTGTGTGTGCCGAGAGGGGATTACTAATGGGTGATTTTGCCACGTGATTTTTGCCTTCGTTACGCCCCTCCTCTCAGCAGTAGCGCGCAGAACCTGAAGCAGTCTAGCAGGAGGTGCACCGGCGTGCGTGGCAGCCTGCGCCTGCGTGCATTCGTTTCCCGCCCAAGAACCGGTGCAGCGGCTGCGTCCTTGCCACAGCCCCACCCAGGAATGCCCCACCCCTGGAATGTCCGGCCACGCCCCCGTCATGCCACGCCCAGCCCCATTGGCAGTACGCCACAGTTTGAATCCCACCACCATGGGAACCTGTTACTAAAATTTTTGGATCCCACCACTGCTCTTAACCTTCTCTTCACCAAACTAAACATCCCCAGCTCCCTAAGTCTCTCCTCATAGGGCATGGATTCCAGACCTTTGACCATTTTGGTTGCCCTCCTCTGGACCCGTTCCAGCTTGTCAATATCCTTCTTGAATTGCGGTGCCCAGAACTGTACACAGTGTTCCAGGTGATGCAGAATTGAGAGGTACTTTTACATCCCTCAATCTATAATTGGATACTAGGTGCATAGTTTTAAATGGGGTTGTTATTGCTGATCTGTCCTTTGCTATGGATTGCTGTTGTTAAGTTACGTGCGTGAGCCACCGCAAGCCGGGGCGTTAGCTGGGAAAGGGCCCAGTAGCAAATCTAATGTAATGCAACGAAACAAAATACATCTCAGGCAGAAATTCCATTGAACAGGATCTCTTTCAATTTGCACATGCCCACCTTGTTTCTCCGTGTCTAAAAATGACTTTGCGGGCAACAGGGAAGGTATCGGCAGTTGCCATGTTCCCCAAGGGCACCACGCGGAGACCTCCGATCCAGTCTGTCTGTAATTGTTCCCGAAGTATAGCACACAGTCTTAAGAAAGGGCACCGAGCCTTCCTGCGAGGAGAGGGAGGCGATTGCTAGGGACCAATCCACCACCTCCTTCCTTGCTTTCGTTTGCATCTCGAGCGCTGCCAAGATTTTCCTTTCTACGTGGAAGTTTTCCAAAATAAGACTAATTGGCAATTAAGTCTTGCGAGCGCTGAGCTGCGCGATCAAACCAAAGGCCTTTGCAAGAGCTCAGTATGTTTAATTAAGATAAACAAGATAAGCTTTGCCAGAGGAAGTTAAAGCAGAACAAAAGAGAATTTGGTAAACATTTGCATCTTTAAAAGGAGGAAGAGTACCCTCACCGTCGCGAACGAGCTACGCATTTGGCTTTAGCATACATCTAAGGGTACAAGCCGGAAAAGCGTGTAATCCTTACAGAGCCGGTGGGTCTACAAAAACGGCTGCCGCTGTCTACTCTCAGATTTTATTGCACAAGAACCCCTGCAGTTCGTCAATACATTTCAAATTTACAGAGGAGGAAAGCATGCAAAGGTTCATTTTGACAGCTTTGGCCCGGCCAATTTGGACATACACAAGCGTGGTGTCAAATGTTGGCTCGGTCGGGTCACGGCCAGGGTCATGGGGTCTTAATGGAAGAACCCACTGGCTGGCTTGAGTTAGCGGTGACAGCCTGCAGGTAGGGACAAATGATCTCTTGGATCTGGGTTGGGGAATATCTGGAGATCTGGCAGGTGGAGCCAGGGCAGGTGGGGGAGGAAGAAGAAGAAGGAGAAGAGGAAGAAGAAGAAGAGGAAGAGGAAGAAGAGGAAGAAGAAGAGGAAGAAGAAGAGGAAGAACAGGAAAAGGAAGAAGAAGAAGAAGAAGAAGAAGAAGAAGAAGAAGAAGAAGAAGAAGAAGAAGAGGAAGAGGAAGAGGAAGAGGAAGAGGAAGAGGAAGAGGAAGAAGAAATAGAAGTAGAAGAAGAGGAAGAAGAAGAAGAGGAAGAGGAAGAGGAAGAAGAAGAGGAAGAAGGAGATGAGGAAGAGGAAGAAGAAGAAGAGGAAGAAGAGGAAGAAGAGGAAGAAGAAGAGGAAGAAGAAGAGGTAGAAGTAGAAGAAGAAGAGGAAGAAGAAGAAGAGGAAGAAGAAGAACAGGAAGAGGAAGAAGAAGAAGAAGAAGAAGAAGAAGAAGAAGAGGAAGAGGAAGAAGAGGAAGAAGAAGAGGAAGAGGAAGAAGAAGAGGTAGAAGTAGAAGAAGAGAAAGAGGAAGAGGAAGAAGAAGAGGAAGAAGGAGATGAGGAAGATGAAGAAGAAGAAGAGGAAGAAGAGGAAGAAGAAGAGGAAGAAGAAGAAGAAGAGGAAGAGGAAGAGGAAGAGGAAGAGGAAGAGGAAGAGGAAGAGGAAGAGGAAGAAGAAACGGAAGAGGAAGAAGAAGAAGGGGAAGGGGAAGAGGAAGAAGAAGAACAAAAGGAGAAGGAGTTTGGATTTACACTCCCCTTCTCTCCTGTAAGGCAACTCAAAGGGACTTACAATCTCCTTGCCCTTCCCCCCATAACAAACACCTTGTGAGGTAGGTGGGGCTGAGAGAGCTCCGAAGAACTGTGACTAGCCCAAGGTCGCCCGACAGCATTGTAGGCGTGCGGAAACACATCCGGTTCACCAAATAAGCCTCTCTCACTCAGGTGGAGGAGTAGGGCATCAAAGCCGGTTCTCCAGATTAGAATCCACCTGCTCTTAACCATGACATTCCCCTGCTTCCACCCACCAGCCCGAATGGTGGCTGCCCGGCCCACCCAACCACCTTTGTTGGCCCTACAGGACATCCACCAGCCCCAGCGTCCTCCACAGGTGAGAAGGGGAAGTCCTCCATGGGTGTGGGTGCCCTTCACATGTGAGTGGGGGCCCTTTACGGGTCGGGAGGCTCCAGCTGCCACACCCCTGGGGGGGCACACCTTCACTTCTTGTCCCAGACACTAATCAAGTTAGATAAACCACTGCAACTGATCTCTTCCACCTGGAGATCAGATATAATTTGGGGAGAGGCTGGCCACCTTATTTTATAGTCCTCCTTTCTCTACCTGAGTGGCAGAGGCTTATCTGGTGAACCAGATGGGTTTCTGCACTCCTGTATTCCTGCTGAGTGACCTTGGGTCAGTCACAGGCAGAGGTCGGATCCAGCAGGTTCTCACCAGTTCCCGAGAGGGGGTTACTAATTATTTGTGTGTGCCGAGAGGGGGTTACTCATTGGGTCCGCTTTTCCACCTCCCCGCCCTCGCCTCCCTGAGAGGCACCCCGCCTTTGAACGTGAAGGTTCTATATAGCAATTGCGACTAATAATGTTAACTCCCTGAACTGGGTTAATCCCTTTCAGGTACTGCAATTCATGGATTCTCAGCCTTTCGTACCTTTTATCTCACCAGTCTCTATCAAAGAACCTGTGTGTTTCACCATTACTGTGTTCAGATTTGTGAGTTGGGGCATTTTCTATAATCTGATGATGATTTAGAAATGACCTGGTGCAAAAAATTTTTGGTGGGGTGGCTGCCCATGGGGGGGCATCCAACTCAGGTTTTGCCCAGGGCTCAGGTTTGCCTAGGTATGTCTCTGCCCCCTTTGCTGAGGGGGGGGGGGCTGGCGAGGGAACCTGTTACTAAAATTTTTGGATCCCACCACTAATCACAGGTCTCTCTGAACTCTCTCAGCCACTCCTACCTCACCAGGTGTCTGTTGTGGGGAGAGGAAGGGAAAGGAGCTTGTAAGCCACCTTGAGTCTCCTTGCAGGAGAGAAAGGTGGGGTATAAATCCAAACTCTTCTTCTTCTCCTCTTCCGATGGCAATTGGGACTGACGGCAGGGGAAACCTTCCCAGCCTGCCTCCTCGCCTGTCTCAAACGTCAGGATTTTCATCCTCTCCCAATCCTGTGTTGCTGATGCTGCGTTTGTTGTTTGGTGTTGCTTTCAGCTTAGGCTAAAACAACAGTGAGACGGCTGGGAGGGAGGGAGAGGGACGTGTGATGGACGGGGTGGGGGGGGGGAGAGGCGGCAGTGGCGGCGGCTCCACCGGAGGGAAAGAAGGATCTAAAAATCTCTTCTTTCGGTATTTTTAGATTTTGGCAGATAACCTGATAATGTGTTCTGGCACAGAGCGAACTCCGCATGAACAAAACAGCCAGCTCTGAATTATTTTCCTAGGGCTGCGTATGCTTTTAAACAAAACATGGATGAGCTTTGGGGGAGGCTGTTTCTATACTCGCTTAAAAAACAAAGCAAAGCAAAGCTAGGTATGGTGTGAAAAAGTGATGGACTCAGACCGGGGAGAACTCGGTTCGAATCCAACGTGAGCCACAGGAAGGGCTCAGGAGAAGATCTGAGCAGACTGGAAAAATGGGCAGATGTGAACAAGATGCCATTCAACAAGGCTCTACTCTGGGTACCAAAAATGAAGAAGAAGAAGAAGAAGAAGAAGAAGAAGAAGAAGAAAACGATGATGATGATGAAGAAGAAGATGATGATGATGATGAAGACGATGAAGATGTGATGAAGAAGAAGAAGACAAAGAAGAAGATGAAGAAGATGATGATGAAAAGAAAATGAAGAAGAGAAGAAGATGATGATGATGAAGAAGAAGATGAAGAGAAGAAGATGAAGATGACGAAGAAAAAGAAGACGAAGAAGAAGACAAAGAAGACGAAGAAGAAGACAAAGAAGAAGATGAAGAAGAAGAGAAGAAGACGAAGACGACGACGACGTAGAAGACGAAAAAGAAGACGACGACGACGAAGAGTAGTTTGGATTTATACCCTGTTTTTCTCAACTGTAAGGAGACTCAAGGTGGCTGACAAGCTCCTTTCCCTTCCTCTCCCCACAACAGACACCTTGTGAGGCAGGTGGGGCTGAGAGAATTCTGAGAGATTAATTTCCCTTTCCTGTGTTATAAAACACTCCGCCCTCCCCCTTCATCTCTCCCTCTAAAAAATACAGTTCTGGAAGAAGAAGAAGAAGAAGAAGAAGAAGAAGAAGAAGAAGAAGAAGAAGAAGAAGAAGAAGAAGAAGAAGAAGAAGAAGAAGAAGAAGAAGAAGAAGAAGAAGAAGAAGAAGAAGAAGAAGAAGAAGAAGAAGAAAAGAAGATGAAGACGAAGGAGACGAAGGAGATGATGAAGAAGAAGAGTAGTTTGGATTTATACCCTGTTTTTCTCAACTAAGGAGATTCAAGGTGGTTTATAAGCTCCTTTCCCTTCCTCTCCCCACAACAAACACCTTGTGAGGCAGGTGGGGCTGAGAGAGTTCTGAGAGAACTGTGACTAGCCCAAGGTCACCCAGCAGGAATGTATGAGTGAGGAAACACACCTGGTTCACCAGATAAGCCTCTGCCACTCAGGTGGGGGAGTGGGGAATCAAACCAGCTTCTCCAAATTAGAATCCACCTGCTCTTTACCACTACACCAGGCCGGTTCTCCTACAAACTGGATGGGAATACACTACTAAGTAGCAGTGTGTGCAAACAAGATCCTGGGGCATGGGTGGACAGTAAGTTAAGTATAAGCATCCAGTGTGATGCAGCAGCAAAAAAAGGCCAATGTAATCTTGGGTTTTTCATTCAGATTGCAAGACGTCATAGTCTCGCTGTACACTACATTGGTCAGGCTGTAGCTGGCGTGTTGTGTGCCGTTCTGAAGGCCTCATTTCAAAAAGGATGAGGAAAGAACGAAGCGGGCGCAGAGGAAAGCAACGGGGAAACTCAGGGGCCTGGAGATGAAGCCTTTCCAGGAACGGCTGAGGCACTTGAAGATATTCAGTCTGGGAAAGAGGGGGTTGAGGGGGGACGTGAGTGCTCTCTTGATGTATCTGAAGGGCTGTCACTTGGAGGAGGGCAGCAAGCGGTTCCCGTTGGCAGCAGAGGAAAGGACTCACGATAATGAGATTAAATGATGGGCGGAAAGGTTCCAACTGGGTGTTAGAAAATTATTTTTTATGAGTTAAGTGCCGTGTTTCCAGGCGTTCTGGAAAAAGAGGAACCTATTTCCATTCTAGAAGAAGAAGAAGAAGAAGAAGAAGAAGAAGAAGAAGAAGAAGAAGAAGAAGAAGAAGAAGAAGAAGAAGAAGAAGAAGAAGAGTTTGGATTTATATCCCCCCCTTTCTCTCCTGCAGGAGACTCAAAGGGGGTTACAATCTCCTTGCCCTTCCCCCCTCACAAAAAACACCCTGTGAGGTAGGTGGGGCTGAGAGAGCTCCGAGAAGCTGTGACTAGCCCAAGGTCACCCAGCTGGCGTGTGTGGGAGTGCACAGGCTAATCTGAATTCCCCAGATAAGTCTCCACAGCTCAGGCGGCAGAGCTAGGAATCAAACCCGGTTCCTCCAGATTAAATACATGAGCTCTTAACCTCCTGGAACTGCTTGACCCGGGAGTGTCCTGGCCTGGCGCAGCACAGTCCGCAGGGACGAAACGCCGCACGGCATGGCTAATAGCAAAGGAGGGCGGGTAGAGGAGGCCAGGGGAGCATTGAGGAAGCTTCGGCGCCGGGAACGAAGCCCCTGCGGGGGCTGCCGCTACCCGAGCGCCCGCATCTAATGGGATGTGCTGCGCCCGGCGTGCCCTTCTCCTGGGAACTGGTGAGATGATCCGCGGGCGCCATACTAGGCAAAAGCCTCTGCAGAAGTGCCAGCGGCGGAGATAAGGCTGCATTGGCGTGTGCACCCTTCCTGCGAGCTGCTGGCGCTCCCCTCAGGCTGCCGCGGCTCTGGCACTGCTCCGCTTGGGCCGATGGGCGGGCTCCTCCCTTCCGCGAGGTCTTCTTCACACACTCTTCCCGGCGATGCTGCTGCTGCTGCCGTCTTGCCGAGCTTGGGCACCTTGGAAGCGGCCCTGTTGCGCTCGGCCGCCTGATGGTTGGTTGCAAAGGAGTGGGTCGCCATGGAGGAAGTGGGGGGAGAAGAGCCCTGTGGCGGGGAGTTGTTGAATGCTGGGGAGGAGAGGAGGGTTAAATGCAAGGTGGAGGGGGGAGGACAGAAGAGGAAAAGAGGAAAACACACACAAAAAGTATTCAAGAATCTCGGATGCTAATAAAAATTGGCGATATCCGAGCCTGGTAGGCTCGGAGCATGGGGAATCCGAGCGCATGCGTTTGCAGTGGGCCCGATCCCGAACAGGGCCCAAATTTTTTTGGGATCTACCAACTCTATGCTGTACAAAGTCCTGGTCTTATCAGTCGACTGATCTGGCATTGCACAGCATTAGTGTCAGAGAAGGGCTAATTTCCCTGGCCTCTCCACCAACGCGCTTTGGGCTGGGGATTAGAAGAACACCGAGCATAACCATATCGCCACGCCTTCCCTTCCCTTCCCTTCCCTTCCCTTCCCTTCCCTTCCCTTCCCTTCCCTTCCCTTCCCTTCCCTTCCCTTCCCTTCCCTTCCCTTCCCTTCCCTTCCCTTCCCTTCCCTTCCCTTCCCTTCCCTTCCCTTCCCTTCCCTTCCCTACCCTTCCCTTCCCTTCCCTTCCCTTCCCTTCCCTTCCCTTTCCTAGATCTCCTCCCGCAGTCATACTTCCCTTGGCGTCCAACGACTGTGATCCCTGACCTCAAGTCAGCCTTTTTCATGGTCTCCATATACACTTAACCCGGATTCATTTTCCTCCCCTATGTTATAAAACACTGTGCCCTTCCCCTTCATCTCTCCCTCTACAAAATACAGTTCTGGAAGGACAATTCCCAGCAGCTTAATCCCTTTACCATCCAAGAAAACTTAACGTTTCAACTTCCTTGCCCTCTCACAACAACGGCCGAGTCCATATGGCCGAGTGCCCCCCCTTCTCTTTGGCTCCTTACATCTGGGCCTTCTGTCATCCAATGGGACTCATTGTCCCTTGCTCTTGGGAGAGGATTTTTAAAAATGGGGTTGTCGGACGCCATTTATTGTATTCATCATACTTACTATATTTAGTTTTTCTATTGTTCTTATCGCTGTTTTTAAAGGTTTTAGCAATTTTATGACTGTATTGTGATTGTATCTTGTTGTGCACTGCCCAGAGCCCCTTGGGGATAGGGCAGTATAAAAATATAAACAAACACCTACCTACCTACCTACCTACCTACCTGCCTGCCTGCCTGCCTGCCTGCCTGCCTGCCTGCCTGCCTGCCTGCCTGCCTGCCTGCCTGCCTGCCTGCCTGCCTGCCTGCCTGCCTGCCTGCCTGCCTGTTCGGTCTGTCTCCCAGGTTTCTTTCGCACACGCAGAATAATGCACTTTAAGTGCACTTTGCAGCTGTGCAGAATAGCAAAACCCACTTGTAAACAATTGTGAAAGTGAATTGAAAGTGCATTATTCTGTATGTGCGGAAGGGGCTCCAGAGAATCGCAGGGTGGGTGGCCAAGTATTCCCTCCTTTAACCCAGGGACTGGCATTAAATGTTCACAGGAGGCAGGATTTTAAATAGCCCCTGCAGCCAGGATCTGCAAGTACCAGCCAAAATATTGCTACATTAACAGCCAGCATGGTTTGGTGGACTCTATTCTGGACAACCAGGTTTGATTCTCCAGTCCTCCACATGAGTGGCAGATTCTTCTCTGGTGGGCTGGATTTGTTTCCTTGCTCCTCCACATGAAGCCTGCTGGGTGACCTTGAACTAGTCACATAGTTCTCTTTGAACTCCCACCGACCTCAGAAAAATTCTGTTGTGAGGAGGGGAAGGGAAGGGAAGTAAGCCACTTTGAGTCCCCTTAAAGCAGTGGTGGCAAACGTTTGGCACTCCAGATGTTATGGACTACAATCCTCACCAGCCCCTGCCAGCATGGCCAATTGACCATGCTGGCAGGGGCTGACTCTTAATCTGGTCCATAGTTTATCTGGAGTGCCGGCATTCGCCATCCATGACGTAAAAAGAGGGGGGAAAAAAAGCAGGGTATAAAAACGAAACAGCGTTTTTATTAATTCCCCCACTTTTCCAAACATTGTTCAAAACTACTTCCAAGTTGAAAAGACATTTAAACTGTGTTTCGGTAATTTCTGTAAGCGTCCCTTGAGAAGCAGAGCGGGGAATTTTTTTATTTAAAAAAACACACCTAAATAAATAAAAGGTTAGAAGATTACTGCGTTTTGTTTTAAAAGTGTACTATTTTACATAATTTGTCTTTCAACTTGGCTTTGAAAAATATTTGGAAAAGTGGGGGAATTAATAAAAATGCTGTTTGATGTGGATTAGCCGAGATGCAGTCGGCAAACAATCACGCCTGAAAATGGAGAGAGGGGAGCAAAGGATTCTGGGAGGCATGCCAAGCGTCAAGGTACTAGTCACCTTCACCCGTTGAGAAAAGCGATACGGCCAAGGGTGAAGGCAAGAAGCAGGCGGGCTTACTCACGAGAAGACCTGGCGGGAGAGAGCGGAACTAAAGGCCAGAGAACAGAAATTCAAAACAGCGCGACAGTTCGAAGCGTGAAAGTTAATACAAACTGGCGCGCCGTAGGGGTTAAAGTGTTAGACGTACGGGTCAGGAACACATTATGTTTTCTTTGCTTGTTTACACTTATTTTCCCCATGTTCCCCGCAGCCTCACAGATGGCCGCAGGGAACATGGGAAAACGAGTGTAAACAAGCGAAGAAACGTAGCGTGGATTTGACCCGAGACAAGGAGACCACGCTTGAAATACCCATTCAAAGCTCAAACAGTCGGAACAAGCGTCTCTGTCTATGAAATGCAAACGGTGCGCTCGGTTTTGCACTTCAAAACTGGGTTCCTTGCATGGTTATCATTTTAAAGAAGGAAAGGCATGCCCTTGAAGGAAAAAAACTCTCTAAAACAGAACCGTGAAAAAAATACACAAACTATATATTGGGGTATATTAAGTACCTCATTTCAAATTCCTGCATATCACAGGGTGGAAAAATATCAGTCAAAATCTACAGTGTAGTGGCAGAAGCCATTGTGTTTGACCACACTTAGAGCACGTTTCAAACATCTGTCATTATTAATTATTAGTATTAGTAAGTACCTCATTTCAATTTCCCGCATATCACAGGGTAGAAAAATATCATCGGACAAAATCTACAGTGTAGTGGCAGAAGTCATTGTGTTTGACAACACCCAGCGCCTGTTTCAAACATTTGTCATTATTAATTATTAGTATTCTCCATATTTCTTGTGATTATTTTTCTATCCCAAGCCTTTCTCTATCTCTGTATGAGGAGACAGACTTTCCTTTCATCTACCTAGACACATGTATTACAATTTACTGGCTCAGTTTTCTTTTGGAAAGTTCATGGGCAGTGGTGGGATCCAAAAATTTTAGTAACAGGTTCCCATGGTGGTGGGATTCAAACTGTGGTACTGATAGCAGCCAATGGGAGGCTGGGCGTGGCATAAGCTGGCGTGGCTGGGCATTGCCAGGGGCTGGGAGCTATTCCTATGAAGCGAGGCGGGGCTGTGGCAAGGGCCTTGGCAGCTCTGCGTCGATCCTTAATGGACAAGCAGCGAATGCGCGATGCGCGCAAGCTGCCACATACTTGCCCGGTGCACCTCCTGCTAGACTGCTTCAAGTTCTGCGCGCTACTGCTGAGAGGAGGGGCGTAACTAAGGCAAAAATCACGTGGCAGAATCACCCATTAGTAACCCCCTCTCGGCACACACAAATAATTAGTAACCTCTCGGCACACACAAATAATTAGTAACCTGCAAGAACCTGCTGGATCCCACCTCTGTTCATGGACCATTTTTTTTATCCCAATGCATTACATTGCTGGGGAAATGCACCCCAGTGACAATATATTTCTTAGCTGTTGTTTTATGCCCCAGGTGCTTCACTGTTTATAGAAAGAAGCTACTTAGCTGGTAAGCAGCTACTCTTTGGGGGCATCATTTTATCTAATTCTGAACCAAAGCCTACAATCAAAAAATCCACCCAAAGGGTCCAGTGGACAGACAGTGGAAAAACCTGTGAGAAGCTTGTGAAATCTTTTTTTTTAAAAAACCAAGCCAAATTGGGGGGTTGAAAAACCCAAATAATAGACGCAATGGCTGCAGCTTTAAGAGATGAACGCCCACGGAGATCTCAGAAGACCGTGCTCTGAGATCCAGGGACATTTTGGGGGGTTGTTAGACAACCACAACAATACTGCCCAGCCTTTTAAGCCTTGGCTTCTGTCACTCACGAGCGGGAGGGAAAGAGACTGAAAAAGATAACACTTGGAAGGGCTGGAAGGAAACAGGGGGCCCCTCCGCGCTGTAGGATTCGACCTTAGTTCGACGTAGGTCTGACCTGGGTACTCTGCATAGCCGTAGTGTTGGACTCATGTCTGTCTCGGTTCCCCCCCCCACCGTTAAATTTTTGAGCTCGATTGGGAGGTGCAACTTCCTGGCGAACTCGGGTTGCACTCGAGCCGAAGCCGGCGGAGTGCGGAATCTCCCTCGTCTCGACTTTGCCAGCCAGCCAATCACAGTGCAGTATTTCAGCCATGCGCAGAACGGGAGACTCGTGGAGACAGCGAGAAGTGTGACTCTTTAAAAAATCCTCCTACGTAGCTCCTACGTCGGTAAACGAAAAAAAGGGATGCGCACGCACGTTTCCCGCCATAGAACGGCAGCCAATCGGGAATGAGGAGTGGAGAAGACGCTAAGAGGTAATCCCACCCTCTGAACTCGGCTCCGGAGACACGAGTCAGCTGCTGTGCGGAGTAACAGAGGAGCCAAGCTCAGGTAACGATTTCCGAAGACACGAGTTGAACCCTAGTTGCCTTTGCTGTGCGGAGGGGACCCGGGGATGGCGACAATAATGATGAAATGGAGGAGGGAGGACAGAAAAATATACTGAGATGAGTAGAAAAAAAGGCAAGAGGCTGCCACAGGGGAGGAAGAAGGGGAAGCCTGTAAGGCTGAAACGACTCGGACAAAGTCTATTTGAGAGAAAAACTTTATTGAATTGGCTCGCCCTAGCCACAGGGTGCTGGAACTGAGGATTCCTTCCTCGGTTCCAGCATTTATTGTAGGTTCGTAGTGGAAAATAAGAACATAAGAACTAGCCTGCTGGATCAGACCAGAGTCCATCTAGTCCAGCACTCTGCTACTTGCAGTGGCCCACCAGGTGCCTTTGGGAGCTCACATGCAGGATATGAAAGCAAGGGCCTTCTGCTGCTGCTGCTGCTCCTGAGCACCTGGTCTGCTAAGGCATTTGCAATCTGAGATCAAGGAGGAGCAAGATTGGTAGACATAGATTGACTTCTCCTCCATAAATCTGTCCAAGCCCCTTTAGAACTATCCATGTTAATGGCCATCACCACCTCCTGTGGCAGCATATTCCAAACACCAATCACACGTTGCGTGAAGAAGTGTTTCCTTTTATTAGTCCTAATCCCCACCCCGCCCAGTATTTTCAATGAATGCCCCCTGGTTCTAGTATTGTGAGAAAGAGAGAAACATTTCTCTCTGTCAACATTCTCTCTGTCAACATGGAGGTGGTCCAATCACCCTTTCTCCCACCCTTGGCTCCCGTTGGCTGACGTGTCCCCGCTTTGGGGCCAGGACGGCAGGAACTGGTGCATGCTGGGAGTCGTAGTCCTGACAAAGCCGAAGACTGGAGGGCAGATAAAGGTCAGTAGGGTGATGGTTGGGAGCGTGGGAAAGAAGGAAGGCGAAGTGAATGTGAAGGAGGGACTGTTGGCAGAAGGAAAGAGGAAATAGCGCAAAGGGGGACAAAAGGGGCAAATATTTGTGGGCCTCCACTAGTTATTTACTAAAATTCAGGTGACTCTATCCTAAAAAGAACAAAGCTTTAGAGCCACTTCTAGCCTTCCGACTAATAAAAAAAAGAAAGCTCACTCACAATGCCTTTTTATCCAAGAGCTGTTCTTACGGCCTGGAGGCTGAAGGGTTAAATGCTACTCCCTTCCCTGCATGACCCCAAGGAAAACTGAGGCTGCACAAGGCCGCAATTGGCCTTTTACAGACAGGTGGAGAGACATGATTTTGCAGAATCATAGAGTTGCATTTCATAGAGTTTCTGCCTAAGTGTTGCCTATATTTCGCCGTGTTGAAATTATTTTTTTTTTCAGTTTTGGCCCAGGTCTCTAATCTGTCAAGGTGGTTTCGAATTCTGTCCTCTGGGCTTCTAGCGATCTGTTCCTGACTTATCTGTTGGACCCATCTGCTGTGAAAGATCAACAGGTTCGCTCGGATGAATCACCGCACCACGAGCTAGCTAACTTATTTCCAAACGTTTTTGCAAAGATAACATTAGGAGAAAGTCACGTGTACTTCCCTGAACTTCCTGGGGGGAGGAAGAGCAGAATAGAAATGTTAACAGATGCAGCTCATCGGTGGGACTTTGCTTCTACCGCTTCTTCACACATGACATTTTAAACTGCAGAGATGCCAAAGAGGGCGCTTTGCAAAGATAACACATCACACAAGAATAGTGCTCGGGAAGCCATGGCCGAAAGCGGCCATTTTTGTTTTATGTATTGTCGAAGGCTTTCACGGCCGGAATCACTGGGGTGCTGTGTGGTTTCCGGGCTGTGTGGCCGTGTTCTAGCAGCATTCTCTCCTGACGTTTCGCCTGCATCTGTGGCTGGCATCTTCAGAGGATCTGATGTTGGGAAAGCAAGTGGAGTGTTTATACCTGTTGGAGTGTCCAGGGTGGGTGAAGAAACATTGTCTGTGAGTAACAAAGAAGGCAACCAGGTCAATAGTTGAGGGCATCTGAATAGAAGTATGAGTAACAATGAAGTCTATAGCATGGGAGTAACAATGGAGATAGCAAGGTCACTGGTGGGAGCATCTGAATAGAAGTATCCTGGCCTTTGTTTCCTTTGTCTATAGTCATCCTGTGTTTGTGTGGAGCTGGTTAGACACTGTCTTGACTCTAGTATTTTTCAACACTGGCAGCCAAGTTCTGTTCATTGAACAGAATGAACAGAACAGAACTTAATGAACTTAATGAACAGAACTTGGCTGCCAGTGTTGAAAAACACTAGAGTCAAGACAGTGACTAATCAGCTCCACACAAACATAGGATGACTATAGACAAAGGAAACAAAGGCCAGGATACTTCTATTCAGATGCTGCCACCTATTGACCTTGCTATCTCCATTGTTACTCCCATGCTATAGACTTCATTGTTACTCATACTTCTATTCAGATGCCCTCAACTATTGACCTGGTTGCCTTCTTTGTTACTCACAGACAATGTTTCTTCACCCACCCTGGACACTCCAACAGGTATATACACTCCACTTGCTTTCCCAACATCAGATCCTCTGAAGACGCCAGCCACCGATGCAGGTGAAACAGCAGGAGAGAATGCTGCTAGAACACGGCCACACAGCCTGGAAAACCACACAGCACCCATTTTTGTTTTGTTGCTCTATAACATGCGAAACTGTCCTTTAAATAACACTCCCGGTGTCCACTTTGGCAGCTCTTCCGAGCATGACCAAGCTCCGAGGAATTGGTGCCCATTTGGAGTTTCTGAACAGCAACGAAGAACCCGCTGAGATATTGCTCCTTTGTGCGATCACGAGACAGACAAAACGGCCGTGTTGATTCATTATTAATAAATCAGTTCAGGCTGACTGATGTAATTGTTATTAATGACCCAAAGTACCCGACACGGGCCGTCAACCGGTCGGAGCCTGCCGTTCAGCACCACTTTTGCTGATAAAAGCGATGAATTAAGGAGGGAGGGGAAGGCAGCCAAATGCCGTGGAAGTGCTATTCTTAACATCTTTGGTAACTGCGCCTGATCAATATTCAGGCGGCACTGGAACAGAAGCGCGAACATAGACGGTGCTGTGAAGTCATGGTGCCAAGATAATAGACGAGGGCAGGAACTTGCCAGACAACAGGGAGAGAAAAATGTTTCTAAAGCAAGTGAAAAGGCAGATAGCAACACAAAATGGTTAGATTTGAGTCAGTCCGGCAGCTCCTTAAAGACCAACAAGATTTTTGGAGTATAAGTGTTTGACTGTGAATGACCTTTTCTGCACAACTGAAATTTTAAAAAAATTGAAAAGAAGAAGAGTTGGATTTACATCCCCCCTTTCTCTCCTGTAAGGAGACTCAAGGTGGCTCAAAATCTCCTTTCCCTTCCCTACTCACAACAGACACCCTGTGAGGTGGTTGGGGCTGAGAGAGCTCCAGAGAACTGTGACTAGCTCAAGGTCATCCAGCTGGCGTGTTTTCGAGCGCACAGGCTAATCTGAATTCCCCAGGTAAGCCTCCACAGTTTAAGCTGCAGAGCAGGGAATCAAACTCAGTTCCTCCAGATCAGAGTACTTGCTCTTAACCACTATGCCACTGGAAGGAAATGAAATGTTTCCTCGGAGGAGCTTCACAGTTTTTAGCCCCAAACATTTTGCAAACGTTTTACTTCGGCTTCAAAAAGTTTCATTTGAATCCTCAATTTTAGTGATTCTTTTCCCTGAAATGTTTACGAAACGTTTTCCCCTTGCCTGTGCAGACAAACAGGAAACGTCTCTTGCCCGGATTTGTAGCTCCACGCCCCCTGAACACATGCCAACGTACCTCGTTCCCAGACAGAACAAATGCCCATCTAAACGAAACAAAACACCCCTTGCCATGGAACCAAATACTGTGACGTATCTCTGAAAATGCCAGCAATAAACATGGGCAAAATAGATGCAAATTAAACCTATCAGACCTCGTCCACACAGCCCGGAAAACTCACAATAACTGCTGACACCTTCTTGACAGACAACTGCATTTTTGCAAAGGTCTCTTTCATGGACTGCAATTCCAGACCTTTTACCCTTTGGCCGCCCTCCTCTGGACCCGTCCCAGCTTGTCAATATCCTTCTTGAATTGCAGCGCCCAGAACTGTAAACAGTATTCCAGGTGAGGTCTAACCAAGGCAGAATAGAGAGGTACGCGGTTTCAGTTGAGTACAGCCAGTCATTATTTTGGAACAGAGGAAGCAATGTCTCTTCTGCCAATCCCATAAGCCCCGACTTGGCCCAGCCATAGTAGCAGAGTTAACAGGTGCACAGACGGCTCACTGCTTGAGGTAGCCAAAGAAAGGCATTCATTCCCATTTTTAATTATCCCTGCTTCTCTGAAGTCCCAAACATGTTTAATGGACTGCTGACACTGAAACCAAATAGCTTGCGGCCCAGTCAATTTTCATCTCTACAGAGAATTCAGCACGCACGCACGCATCAGACGCATCAAGATTATCAAAGACGACGCACTTACGACGCATATATCAAAGACACGCGACGCATCTATTGCAGGAGAGAGAGAGAGAGAGAGAGAGAGAGAGAGAGAGAGAGAGAGAGAGAGAGAGAGAGAGAGGTCTTTTCTGCACAGTACAAATAAAATATCATGAAGATGCCATAAAAAGTGTTTTTCAGAGGAACTCCGATTTGTTGCGCAAAACATCTCCAGGTCGGGTTTTTCCTCCCAACTTGGGTTTTCCAAAAATCACTACACTAGCTATCTCTTTTCCCAGGATGGGTTGAAGACATTTTTCCAGAGGTGGGATCCAGCAGGTTCTCACAGGTTCCAGAGAGTAGGTTACTCATTACTTTATGCAGCCTGAGAGGGGGGTCAATTTAATGGGTGATTTTACGCAATGCGTGATTTTGTCTTTGCCTTAGTTACGCCCTCCTCTCAGCAGTAAGCGTGCAGTAGAACTTGAAGCAGTCTAGCAGGAGGTGCAATCTGCCGTGCGTGGCAGCTCATGCTTCGTGCGATTCGCTTTCCCTCGGGCCTAAGGATTCACGATATGCGCAGCAGCTGCGTCCTTGCCACAGCCCCGCCCAGGAATGCCCCACCCCCAGAATGCCCGGCCATGCCCCCGTCGTGCCCCGCCCAGCCCCATTGGCGCTACGCCACAGTTTGAATTCCCACCACCATGGGAACCTGTTACTAAAATTTTTGGATCCAACCACTGCATTTTTCCCAATGCTGTGAGGAGAGCAGCCCGGTTTATTTCCCCCACCCAACTTAAATCTTTTTACGTTCATTTTCCCCCACCAGAGATTTGTTGCTTGCCGGCTTCATTGCTCCCGCCATTTTGTGAAGGCCTCGTGGGACGTTAGCTCCGCAGGCATCGCAGCCGCCTGTCTTTTCACCGAATAAAGTACATGATTGAACTCTGCTCTTCTTGCCAGTTTCAGCACTATATAGTTTTGCCAGGGGTGGTTATTTTAGATGAGGTGTCTTCGAAGCTTCACGGACTTGACATGAGAAATGGAATTGGATTCCGATCTCCCAGGAGATCTTCACAAAATGGCCCGTGTAACGGAGCAGACAAGTGGCAAACCTCTGACGGAGGAAAATAAGTCGGGCAGGGGAAAAAAATATGCAGGGGAGGGGGAGAGAGAGGGAGGGTTGTCTCCTCAAATACTTTATTTTTGTCTATGCTGTGCTGACAAAAAAAATGAGGAGATGGATTTGTTTAAGAAGTCCTCAGGATGTCTTATTTTGGTTGTGCAGAAAAAACGAGAAAGGGAGAGAGAGGGAGAGAGAGATAGAAGAAGAAGAAGAAGAGTTTGGATTTATATCCCCCCTTACTCTCCTGCAGGAGACTCAAAGGGGCTGACAATCTCCTTGCCCTTCCCCCCTCACAACAAACACCCTGTGTGGTAGGTGGGGCTGAGAGAGCTCAGAGAAGCTGTGACTAGCCCAAGGTCACCCAGCTGGCGTGTGTGGGAGTGCACAGGCTAATCTGAATTCCCCAGATAAGCCCCCACAGCTCAAGCGGCAGAGCAGGGAATCAAACCCGGTTCCTCCAGATTAGATACATCAGCTCTTAACCTCCTACGCCACTGCTGCTCCACGAATATCCTTTTCAGTATGCTGGAGACAGGACCTGTAAGTAGCTTATACCCTGTTTTCCCCAATATAAGACATCCCCAAAAAATAAGACATGGTAGAGGTTTTGCTGAAGTGCGAAATATAAGGCATCCCCCAAAAGTAAGACGTAGCAAAGTTTTTGTTTGGAAGCATGCCCGACAAACAGAACACAGGAAAAATAAGACATCCCCTGAAAATAAGACATAGCACATCTTTGGGAGCAAAAATTAATATAAGACACTGTCTTATATTCGGGGAAACACGGTATATATATATATATATATATTTCAAGACCTTGTGGGACAATGCTGCATTAGAAAAGGTAACTCTGCATTAATTTGTCTTTCAATTACGAATTGGAATTCATTAAGTTTGGTGTTACAAGAAACAATACACTGTCCGCCTATGCAAATACAGTAGAAACATCTTTATGCTACCTTTAAAATTATAACATAACTCAATAAAGACATGCATGGCTCCATCCAAAAGTGGAGGGGAGGGTGAATCCGCCAGGCGGGGCTGTGCTGGTAGATCTTCCCTCCCCTGGCACTTGCGCGCGGCCGGCTCAGCCCTCCACAGCGGTGGGATGCGGTCTGGAACGCTGCGCCAGCATTCCTGCCCCCCCCCCCGCTGCCAACATAGTGTGGGGGCCAGGGGTGGAGTCGATGCTGGTCAGTTTCCTTCTGGTCATTGTCCCCATTACACCAGTGACTGGGGCTTTGGACTTACACCATTAAGCCCAGTAGGGGGTTTCCGGTGACAGGGAGATTTGTTTGTGTCTTTAGCCTCCCCAAGTTGCAAGGAGGAGGAGGAGGAGGAGGAAGAAGAGTTTGGATTTATACCCCACCTTTCTCTCCTGGAAGGACTCCCAAGGCAGCTTACAAGCTCCTTTCCCTTTCTCTCCCCACAACAGACACCTGGTGAGGTACAAGCGCATTTCCCTTCCTCGCAAACCACACTCCTACATTCCTGCTGGGTGACCTTGGGCTAGTCACAGTTCTCTCTGACCTCTCTCAGCCCTGCCTGCCTCACAAGGTGTCTGTTGTGGGGAGAGGAAGGGAAAGGAGCTTGTAGGCCACCTTGAGACTCCTACCAGGAGAGACAGGTGGGGTATAAATCCAAACTCCTCTTCTTCTTCTACAAGGTGGAATCACACTGAACTCTTCTGGGTTTCGATTGAGAATACTATTCCTCTTGGATTTAAGTTGGGTTACATTAGCATTCTACTCTAATTTAAAGGGATTTTTTTTTGTTACTTTTAAAGAGCTGGAGTACCTCAATTGAGTACTGCGAAATACTTATTTTGTTCCATTTAATTCTAGTCTATTATATTTATACCCCGCTCTGCCCTGGCCTAAGCCGGGGTCAAGGCGGTGTACACACCTAGCGAAAAACATCCAACACAGTCTCAATTACACAACTTAAAAACTTAACCGTTAAAACCTAACAAACAATAACGGACGGCGATTTGTTGGGCATCCAAACAGCTCCTGTAGCCGATAGTCCATTTTACTCCAATCCAGTGGCGTATTCCTATTTTTGAAATATTGGGACAGAGATGAAGGGGAGCAAGAACATAAGAACATAAGAACGAGCCTGCTGGATCAGACCAGAGTCCATCTAGTCCAGCTCTCTGCTACTCGCAGTGGCCCACCAGGTGCCTTTGGGAGCTCACGTGCAGGATGTCGGGAGCAACAGCCGCAGAAGGCCCTTGCTTTCACATCCTGCATGTGAGCTCCCAAAGGCACCTGGTGGGCCACTGCGAGTAGCAGAGAGCTGGACTAGATGGACTCTGGTCTGATCCAGCTGGCTTGTTCTTATAGAATAGAATAGAATAGAATAGAATAGAATAGAATAGAATAGAATAGAATAGAATAGAATCTTTATTGGCCAGTGTGATTGGACACACAAGGAATTTGTCTCCGGTGCATATGCTCTCAGTGTACATAAAAGAAAATACATTTGTCAAGAATCATAAGGTACAGCACTTAATGATTGTCATATAGGTCTAGTAAGCAATCAGGAAACAATCAATAGTAATAAAAACATAAAATGTAAAATCATAAAATAAAATGAAATGTCAGCACAGGCTATAGTCATACAGTCATAATTGGGAGGAGATGGGTAATAGGAATGATGAAAAAAGTAGTGCAGTAATTATATAATAAATATATAATAAATAGTTTGACATTATCGAGGGAATTATTTGTTTAACAGAGTGATGGCATTCGGGAAAAAACTGTTCTTATGTCTAGTTGTCTTGGTGTGCAGTGCTCTGTAGCGACGTTTAGAGGGTAAGAGTTGAAACAGTTTATGTCCAGGATGCGAGGGGTCAGTAAATATTTTCACAGGATGCGAGGGGTCAGTAAATATTTATGTTCTTATGAAGGGGAGCAAGATAACTTTAAAAGGGGCTTGGATAGCTTTATGGAGGAGAAGTCGATCTATGGCTCCCAATCTTGATCCTCTTTGATCTGAGATTGCAAATGCCTTAACAGACCAGGTACTCGGGAGCAACAGCCACAGAAGGCCATTGCTTTCACATCCTGCATGTGAGCGCCCAAAAGCACCTGGTGGGCCACTGCGAGTAGCAGAGACCTGGACTAGATGGACTCTGGTCTGATCCAGCAGGCTAGTTCTTATGTTCTTAAGATTTTGAGATGCCAACAAGATTGAAGAGAACAGAGTTACGAGCTGCCTCAACCGAAAGCTCGGTGGGCTATACATCACTGTAGATTACGTACCATCGCTGTGTTTGTTCTCTGATCTCGGGTCGTGATAAAGATTGAGTTTAAGGTTAAAGAGCTGGGTCCTAGCCACTCTGATCATTTCCATTTGGCTGTCGTGAACTTTGTATCTAGAGATCAGACTGAACTCAATTAGTAATTTCTTACGATTCAGACAAAGATGTAGTCGGCTGGGTACTAGATGGCATCTGCTCATGTGGAAAATTACGCTTTTTTGTGTCCTTTAATATAGCAATTACTTCTTATTAAGAGTGAGCCCTTTGATACGCTGAAAATAAGTGGGATGTCTGATAACAAGGCTCCCCGATCAGCTAACTTCCTCAGCGCCAATTTCGCAGATAAAGCCTCATTCGGTACAGACCTAGCAGAAGGATTCTCCTCCTCTGGGAAAATGGATTTAATAACATTTCAGACATAATTTAATTCTTCAATGGCGTCAAAGAAAGCCTTCATCTTCCTCTGTTGAATACCTTCTATAGGTGAAAAAATACAACCCGTCGCCCGGTTGCTATGTTCCTCCTGACAACTGTTGTGTGTGTGTTTGTTGGGCAGGGGTGGGGCTTACCGGAAGTAGGAGGAGTTCTAGGCTGGCAACATAGCCAAAAACACAGTGACATCACTTCTGGTGCACACCAGAAGTGACATCAGCGTATTATTGCTGACGTGGGATGCTCTGGTATTTGGACAAAAGCTGTATGATAAAACCATAGAGTTTTTTGATAAATACTAGACTGTCTCATATAAAGCTACAGAACCAGAGGTGGGATCCAGCAGGTTCTCACAGGTTCCCGAGAGTGGGTTACTAATTCTTGGTGTGTGCCGAGAGGGGGTTACTAATTGGTGATTTTGCCATGTGATTTTTGCCTTAGTTACGCCCCTCCTCTCAGCAGTAGCGCGCAGAACTTGAAGCCGTCTAGCAGGAGGGAAGGGAGATCCGCAGCAACATGACTCTGAATAGTCCACCCACCAAAGAAACCATTTTCTCCGGGGCAGGGGCGTACCACCCAGGGGGACATAAGCAAAAAGAGGAGGAGGAGAAGAAGAGTTGGATTTATACGCCCCCTTTCTCTCCTGTAAGGAGACTCAAAGGGGCTGACAATCTCCTTGCCCTTCCCCCTCACAACAAGCACCCTGTGAGGTAGGTGGGGCTGAGAGAGCTCCGAGAAGCTGTGACTAGCCCAAGGTCACCCAGCTGGCGTGTGTGGGAGTGCACAAGCTAATCTAGTTCACCAGATAAGCTTCCACGGCTCAAGCGGCAGAGCGGGGAATCAAACCTGGTTTCTCCAGATTAGAGTGCACCTCCTCTTAACCACTACACCACCACCAAATGTCCCCAGGCTGCGGCCATTTAGTCACGTGGGGGGCAGAAAACCACCCCTTACACCCCTCCTCCTTCCCGCTGGGTCCTTCCCTTCTCCTTCCTCCTGGTGGAAAAAAAAGGTTGTTTGGTTGTGGTGGGGGAGGGCAGCCTCCCATATAGGGGCGGGGAACTCAGATTTTGCACCAGGCTACAAGATACGCCTCTGGAGCAGCAGTGGCGTAGGAGGTTAAGAGCAGGTGCACTCTTATCTGGAGGAACCAGGTTTGATTCCCAGCTCTGCCGCCTGAGCTGTGGAGGCTTCTCTGGGGAATTCAGATTAGCCTGGGCACTCCCACACACGCCAGCTGGGTGACCTGGGGCTAGTCACAGCTTCTCGGAGCTCTCTCAGCCCCCCCAACTCACAGGGTGTTTGTTGTGAGGGGGGAAGGGCAAGGAGATTGTCAGCCCCTTTGAGTCTCCTGCAGGAGAGAAAGGGGGGGATATAAATCCAAACTCCTACTCCTCCTCCTCCTCCTCCTCCTCCTCCTCTGCTTTAGGGGAGCCGACCGCTGTCATCTGGAGAGCAGTTGAATTCCAGAAGATCTCCAGTCCTGAACTGGAGGTTGACAACTCCAGAAGGAACCACACGGCATTGATTGCCCATGATCTGTGACGCCGAAAATGAAACCGCTCGCCCTCCTCTGACCTCAATTACATTTTCAGTTCTTTAGAAACCGGGAGTTTAAAAACAAAGTACGAAACCGTGAAACAGCGTATGCTTTCAAACGGTGCTCTGGAACAATACAGGGCAGTCGGATTGCCTCAAGCGAGCTCAGACTTAATCAGAGTTTTATTATCAAGTAAATATGTCTGCGGACGGAATGGGGTAGGCAGCCAAATTTGCACTGTGGGAGGGTGAAAACAGAAACGACTCCTTCCCCTCTTAATAACCAGCATTAACATCCATGTGTAAGAACTCAGTTTCCCCCCCTTATTAATGAAAATTAATTTTCTCTGCAAAGACTCGGCTCAGTGTTCTAAAATCTGGATTAAGGATCAAGGGAAAGCCCGATAAGGCTGAATTAATGCTGGATCTTTGCCTTCTTCAGCTCTTTAAACAAACCCGCGCTTCTTTCCAAGATTCGGGTATATTTGATTCCGTTCCAGACATCCATTCATAAGTCAACATGCTGGTTCCACCAGAATGGTAGAAAAGGTTTTGCAAAGCTCTCTTGGGAAACAATTTGCCTCTGGCAATTCCTAATTGCAAGCTTGTAAATAAATCTCCCCAGGCTTAATAAGGGGATCTTATGAAACTCAACGCGCTTCAAATATATTTTTGATGGGAAAGGGCTATGGGATCACAGCGAAGATGTGCAGAGCTGAGAAAGAAGTAGGGTTGCCAACTCCGGTGGTGAAATTCCTGGAAATGTCAAGGTGGAGTCTGGAACAAAGACTGTACCATCCGAGACTTTTAAGGAAACAACAACTGGATGGAAAACTCCTGGTGTCCTTTTACCGCTGTGCTATAGAGAGTGTCTTGACCTGCTGCATCTGTGTATGGTTCTCCAGTTGCACAGTGGCAGATAGGAAGGCGCTCCAAAGGGTGATCACTACTGCACAGAGGATTATCGGCTGCCCTCTCCCCTCCTTGGAAGAACTCTATAATTCCCGAAGCCTGAAGAAAGCCCAAAATATTCTGAGAGACCCGTCTCATCCAGCACACTCTCTTTTTGAACTGTGACCATCCGGCAGACGAGACAGGTCTATCAAAACTAGGACAAAGAGGCTTAGAGACAGCTTCTACTCTAGAGCTGTGGCTATGCTGAACTCCGCGGCTTCGTGTTGATGTGTTTGGGGCTGTGTAGGGATGGGTGGAGGAAGGGCAAAGTGAGGGCGGGGTATGAGTCTGAAATTGTGTGCATCGAGGAATGCTGCTGTAAATTTTTGTTGTGCGTGCACAACGACAATAAAATGCTTATGCTTTTGCTTATGAACAGGAATATATTGCAATAAAGTCCACCCTCCAAATCAGCCATTTTCTCCAGATCTGATCTCTATAGTCTGGAAACCAGCTGGAATTCTGGGAGACCTCCAGGCCCCAACTGGAGGGTGGCATCCCTAGGGGAAGACCCTCGATGGGCGCTAGAGCTCTGCGTGCTCCAAAATTCGGCTGGAGCGCCAGAATTCCAGCTCGGGCTGTCAGCTTGGAAGCCCCAGAGCGGGCTGTTCTTTTAAACGGACGCTTTATTTTGCGCGCACTCCTTGCTTCAATCTGACTTGTTGGCGTTTAAGCCGCTACCTACCCCGAGCATTTTGGAACAGGATTTAGGAATTAAGCAGAATTACATGCTTCTAAATCCACTGAAGCCAATGGATTAGAAGGGCAGGTAGCTCCCTTTCGGATTGCATGGCAAATTGAGGATATACTTTTCTTACAAAGTTAAAGGTAGTCCGCTGTGCAAGTACCAGGTCATCACTGACCCAAGGGAAAAATGTCACATCTCAACACCGACTAGGCAGACTATGTTTATGGGGTGGTTTGCCATAGCTTTCCCCAGTCATCTATGCTTTACCCAGTGGTGGGATCCAAAAAATTTTAGTAACAGGTTCCCATGGTGGTGGGATTCAAACTGTATGTAGGCACCAAATGGAGCTGGGTAAGTAAGCATGATGGGGCTGGGCATCTCCCATGGGCTGTGACGCAAGGACGCAGCCGGGCCAGCACCAGTCCTTAAGCATGGAAACTAATGCACGCAGGCGGCTTATCGCTGCCACGCACGCACTGCACCTCCTGCTAGACTGCTCCAAGTTCTGCGCGCTACTGCTGAGAGGAGGGGCGTAACTAAGGCAAAAATCACGTGGCAAAATCACCAATGAGTAACCCCCTCTTGGCACACACCAATAATTAGTAACCTACTCTCGGGAACCTGTGAGAACCTGCTGGATCCCACCTCTGGCTTTATCCCTAGCAAGCTGGGTACTCGTTTTACCAGGCTCGGAAGGATGGATGGATGGCTGACTGTCAGGAATGGCACTGAGGTGATTGAAGTGCATTCCTAACTCCCTGTAATGGCTACATAATATATGGACTGTGATTGTATCTGGGTGACTGAGATGCGCTCCTGCCAATGTAACTGCTTCCAGATATATGTACTCAGCCTGCTATATGTTACCGCCGACGAAATGGAACATTCTTTCCTCGATCTTTCTTTTATGGTTTCACACGCTTGGTAGACAACTAGGCTCATCCCTGACACTTGGGCAATGGGATGTTTCTGCTGCTCTGTGGGGGTAGGAGTCCAAGTGGCTTTATCTCTATCTGTCACTGACTTTGGGGCGCATAGAATTATAAAGTTGGAAGAGACCACAAGGGCCATCAAGTCCAACCCAGAGGTGGGATCCAGCAGGTTCTCACCAGTTCCCGAGAGTGGATTACTCCCAACATAAAGCACTCCCAACATATGCTAATCCAGCCTTTGTTTAAGAACCTCCAAAGAAGGAGACTCCACCACACTCTGAGGCAGTGAATTCCACAGGCTCCGAAGTAACTCTTTTTCACATTCTTTGGGGAAACGGGAGGGGGAATTGTTTCTGAATAAAGGGGATAACAAAAGCCAGGTTAGCCAGAACTGGGTGCTTCGTTACCTTTCCAATAAATACTGCTGATTAACAGTCCAGAGTCCATATATTAATTCAAGGATCAAGACCTAACTACTGAGCCAACCTTGAGCCGGCCTAATCAAATCCAACCAACCTGATAGGGATCGAAGCTCTTGTGCCAACGAGGCTCTAAGCATACCCTTTCTTTAGTGCAGGGCGTAATGCCCATTGGGCAAGGTGGGCACTCTGCCCAGGGCAAATCTCTCACCTTGTGGGGCATCAAAATGCAGGGTTTGTTCTTTGGGCATTTCTTTAGTGGTTGTCTTCCATTTTGGCCTGCAGGGCTGTAAAAGTTATGCGACTCCTCTAAAGGGGGTGTCCCCATCCCCCATTGTTTCCAATGGGAGCTAATAGGAGTTGGGGGCTACAGTTTTGAGGGTCTATAACTTTGGCCCCCCTGAACCAAACTGCACCAAACCTGGAGGGTATCATTAGGGCAGTCTCCTGATGAGACCCTGAAAGTTTTGAGACTGTGCCTTCAGAAATGTGCCCCCCCAGCCTGCAACCCCCATTGACAGCAATACAGAAAACTCAATGCAGAACAAAAATTCTTGGGCAAATTTCTGGGATGTTCCTGCAGGGGGCGCATTTTTGATGTATCGGCACCAAAACTTCAGGGTATCATCTGGAGACTGTCCTGATGGGACCCCCCCAAGTTTGGTGCAGTTTGGTTCAGGGGGTCCAACGTTATGGACCCTCAAAAGGGTAGCACCCATCTCCTTAGCAAAGAATGGGGGATGGGGCACCCCCTTTGGGAGTCCATAACTTTGGACTCCTTGAACCAAACCTCACCAAACCTGGGGGGTAGCATAAAGACATGATAAGCTGATGATAAGCTGAAATTTTGGTGCTGATTGGTCTAACAATGCACCCCCTGCAGGTACCAATGTCCTGGTGCAAAAAAAAAAAATTTGGTCGTGGTGGAGTGGCCACCCATGGGAGGGGGGGCATCCAACTCAGGTTTTGCCCAGGGCTACAGTTTGCCTCGTTACGCCCCTGTTCTTAGGACAAGCACAAGGAGACTCTGGATGGAAGATTTGCAAATGGACCTCCAACAATTAACAGATTCGACAGCAGGGCCTGATTCCCACCAACAGCCCAGCATGGGGAACAGGGGCGTCACTGCTTTTGGGGACCTTCCGAACCGAAGTTTCCATCGACTGAGGGACACAGAGAAGCATCCTTTCTATTTCCACCGGTGTGGGTAAATTTAAGCTCTGGGGAGGTGAGGAAAATCAGTGGCAGAACTGACTTGTGCCGAAGCAGCCCCCTGCTCCTAATATAAATTGGGGTCTCTTAGGAGCGCTATAAAAGTCCTGTCTATCTGACTGTACATCTTCCAGCACACGATGCAATTTTCAGTCACTATTCTGGGGAAACTTGGAACTCACCCAAGGTTTCTCGGGGAAAAGATCAGCGACAGATCTGCGTTTTGCAAATGAAAATGGGGGCACGCTTGCAACACGCCGAGTTTCATCCCCAAAGATCACTCCCCCCCCAATTTGCTGAAGGCTCAAACCAAACTGGCTGTATTCATTTACTCAGCAATAACCCACCCTGTTCTAATTGAAGAGACAACGGGGCATTTGTTCTTCCAAAGGGATGCTTGAAAAAACATTTTTTTTGTCCCGCAGCGGGTCAAAAAGAGTTCATGCTACAC
Organism: Sphaerodactylus townsendi; assembly: GCF_021028975.2. Lineage (NCBI taxonomy): Eukaryota > Metazoa > Chordata > Lepidosauria > Squamata > Sphaerodactylidae > Sphaerodactylus > Sphaerodactylus townsendi. The sequence goes on along the minus strand of NC_059429.1, from coordinate 134,275,837 downwards.
TTTGGCACTGGGGAGGCCCAAAAAACGGCAGAGTGCCCAATGCTGTATCCCCAAACGCACGTTATTCACTCCGAAATGTGCCTCGCCAAATTCAGCAGGGCTGGCTTCCATGTAAGTGCAGGGCCGTTGCCGTCACAGCGGATAACATGTATTAAATCTGATCCTTCTACTCGGGAGATTTGAGAGTAAAGATGGAGAAGGGGGGGATTAGGAAGGGAAAGAACCTCGGTGGGACATAGTGCCACAAAGTCCACTTCCAAAGCCGCAGTTTTGTTCTGGGCATCTGATCTCTGTTGTCTGGATATTAGGTAGGTTTACCAGGTTTCTGCAAGTCACTGGCAGTGGATGAGGCCCGGGGCGTATCTGCCTGGGGACACGGGTCGAATCCCCACTTGAAATTTGCACGCAGATCCAAACCTGTTCGTCGGAGTTTCTCCCTCCCCACTGCAGCGAGCACACAGCAGACACACCCAGGTGCAGAAGTCTTAGCAATCCCCACTACCAGGTGAGCTCGCTTCACCAGTCTCCCCTGATTGGCTGGTGTGCCTTGATGGGGCGGGACCTTTTCCCACTGCAGAAACGTACATTGTAGGGGTGTGATTTTAAAAAACCAGCATGTAAAAGTTTAACGCTAAACTGTGCAAACAGTTACTCGTTACCTGTGTAAACCATGAACGATTCAAAGTTACACGCTTGACTGTTTAACGTTTGCGTCCCCTTCTGCTGGCTGATCGCAAAAGCAGAAATGAAACCAAGGAAAGGCTGCGTGCGCATCGCAGCGCTGATTGGTTGCCCAAATTCCGCGTCACACTCCAGGGCGGGAAATGAGTCAGGGTTTCAACCCTCATCCCTCCCCTCGGATCAGTTCTGAACTGTGTTAATGGGGTCTATGCCACTTGCAACCAGGTCCTGCCGGAACACGGATTAATGGAAGGAACGAGTGCCAGAAACGGAATCTGCCATGCAAGCAGTGGGGAGGTCGTCCCTCAAACCTGGTTGGTTTGTGTTCTGAAACCTGGCTAAGATGGTAGTGGGGTCGATGTCCATGTTCCCGGACGCAACTAATCTGGTCACATGGTCCTGCTGTCTCATCATCTTTGGCCTCCCTGAGCCCCGCCCATGTCATCATCGAAACTCCACAGGGGCGGGGCTCTGTGATGCACAGGGGTGGGGCCAGGCGCCATTTCCCCTCCATGCGCCTTTGGATGGGGCCCATACGGCTTCCAGATCCAGACTGGGAAACTCTTGAAGATTTGGGAATGGAGCCTAGGGAGGGCAGTGAGCTACAGAGCCACGGAGTCCCCCCCCCCACCAAAGCATCCATTGGCCCTTTCCACACAATTGATTAAAAACATTTTGAGGCAGGAAATGAAACGTTTCCGCCGTGCAGTTCTGCGGGGGTTTCACCCCCAAATGTTTTATTTCCAGTCTCAAGACGTTGTAAAGGAATTCTCTTTCCAAACAATTCCTGAGGCTGAATGGGTTCAAAATGTTTTCAGCATTTTCCACGTCCGCGAACCTCCTCCTTGGCACCATTTTGTGAGTTCCTTCTCTGTTTCCCCTCACCTACTTTATTACGTAATTTCTTGGGGGGGGGGGGGAATCTTTCATGCATCGAATACAAGGAGCAGACAATTGCAACCCAAGGCTGTGAAGTATCGATTGTACAACAGACTCAAACAAGGGGGAAAACTATGCAGTGGCAGCCAATATCCATTTCAAGGGGGTGAGGCCAGGCAAAAGGAGAACTAGAAAGGTTTTGCAAACATTTTGCTAATGGTTGTGGCGGGTTTTCCGGGCTGCGTGGCCGTGGTCTGGTGGATCTTGTTCCTAATGTTTCACCTGCATCTGTGCCTGGCATCTTCAGAGGTGTATCACAGAGGGAAGTCTGTTACACATTTTGCTAGTGTTTTGAGGAGATTTGTGTAATCTTCTCCAAGGAAACTGAACTCTGTAGTCTCCAGTGCCCACCTGGAGATTGGCACCCGTAACTTTAAAATATTATTTCAATACATCATAAGACTTCACCTTGATGCTGCTCATCTTTCCAGTATGGTAGCTCTCCAGTGGCGTAGGAGGTTAAGAGCAGCAGTGGCGTAGGAGGTTAAGAGCTTGTGTTTCTAATCTGGAGGAGCCGGGTTTGATTCCCAGCTCTGCCGCCTGAGCTGTGGAGGCTTATTTGGGGAATTCAGATTAGCCTGTGCACTCCCACACACGCCAGCTGGGTGACCTTGGGCTAGTCACAGCTTCTCGGAGCTTTCTCAGCCCCATCCACCTCACAGGGTGTTTGTTGTGAGGGGGGAAGGGCAAGGAGATTGTAAGTCCCTTTGAGTCTCCTGCAGGAGAGAAAGGGGGGGGATATAAATCCAAACTCCTCCTCCTTCTTTTCCTCCAAGCTTGGCTATATTCTTTCCCAAAACTTCTCAGGAAAAGCGGGTTTGGGAAAGATCTGAGAAAAGCCAGGAAAATCATAGGAGGTGAACAAATGCACGGACGTGCTATAGGGTAGGGGGGGAGAACTTCCTGACAGAATCAGGCCTCAGATATCGTCCGCTTGAACCAAACACTGTTATTTTTTCACTCCCAAGTCGTTCCATCCATTTCTTATCCAGGTCTGCAGAAACGTGCCGAAGTAGCGCTCTAATTTTGTTTTATTTTTTTGTAGCTTCAGGAACAGCCTCTTTCCTGTTATCCCCGAACGTTCCTGGAATTGAACAGCTGGGCTCGCAAACGAGACTCGTTTCCACAGCCTATGGCACGCCGTCTGCCAAGGCCCTAAATTTAATATTTAATTTTTATGTAATCATTGCGCACCGTTGCTATGGCGCCGGGGCCTACTGTGTTCGTTTAAAACCCCCACGATTGGCCAACTCTTCCCCTCTCGTTCCCACGGCTGTCCATGTTATCTGTTGATGTTCCTCAGCCGCACTGTAGATGGGGAAACTCCTCGTGTGGTCATGGGCTTTGCTCCTCGGGAGGGAGAAGATGGCTGGGCAGCATCAGCTCCAGGGTTTCCTAAGCAAGAAGTTGGGGCAAGTTGTGCAAGCACAAGAAGAAGAAGAAGAAGTTAAGCAAGAAGGCTAGCAAGGCGAAGAAGAAGAGGAAGAAGAAGAGGAGGAGGAGGAGGAGGAGTTTGGATTTATATCCCCCCTTTCTCTCCTGCAGGAGACTCAAAGGGGCTGACAATCTCCTTGCTCTTCCCCTCTCACAACAAACACCCTGTGAGGTAGGTGGGGCTGACAGAGCTCCGAGAAGCTGTGACTAGCCTAAGGTCACCCAGCTGGCATGTGTCGGATTGTACAGGCTAATCTGAATTAGCCAGATAAGCCTCCACAGCTCAGGCAACAGAGCGGGGAATCAAACCTGGTTCCTCCAGATTAGATACACGAGCTCTTAACCTCCTACACCACTGCTGTCAAAGCAGCCACGAGTGGAAGTGGCCACGGAGGACCAAGGCTCGGATCTTCTGACCAGATTTCTTACTCTCTAAACTCTGCCCACAGTGCAGTTTGCTAGGGTCCCATTTGCATGAGATACACGGCTGTCAGAGAGCCCTCATGCAAACAGAATTGGTGGCGGCACAGGAAACGGACGGGTGGCAGCAAAGACTAGCACTTTAACCGAGGTCCCTTCCGCACATGCAGAATAATGTACATTCAATGCACAGTAAAAATCCAGCTTCAAAGTGGATTTATTCTGCATGTGCGGAAGGGGCCAAAGATGCCCATGGAACATCCTTAGCAGAGGTGGGATCCAGCAGATTCTCACCAGTTCCCGAGAGTGGGTTACTAATTATTTGTGTGTGCCGAGAGGGGGCTACTAATTGGGTCTGCTTTTCCGTTAGAAATTCCATTAGGTCCAAAAATCATCAAGTCCTGTTGTTTCCTATGTGGCGGGTTAGCGAAGGTAGAAAACGGGATCATTCTCCCTGTTGTTGGGCTGTTTTAAAAACATGTTTTAGAAATATGGTCAAGTTCCCTTTGCTCTTCTCAGGAAAGTCTCCCCTTCTTTTGGATTTAAGCTAGGAAACAAAATTCCGCATTTGAAAGTATTAACGCATTTGACAGGCAGTCAATTAGGGGAGGGAGAAGTAGTTGTTTCTGCTGGCAGTAGACAATAGGACTCCGCTAGCTAATGTGAGTTTAAATTATGGACAGAAAGATACCAGCTGGAAATTAGGATTTTTTTTACAGCAAGAGTTTTTTATAGTAACAGAGAAATTATTAACGCCCCGCCCCCGGAATGCCCGGCCACGCCCCCGTCGTGCCCCGCCCAGCCCCATTGGCGCTACGCCACTGTTTGAATCCCACCACCATGGGAACCTGTTACTAAAATTTTTGGATCCCGCCACTGATCCTTAGTCTACAAGGTGCTTTACCGAGACCAGATCTAATAAAACTTTCAGAGTTCTAGAGCAGTTTCCATAGTTTCCGGAGCAGGGAAAGGAGAGGGAAGGGGAGCCCAGGATGAATGTATGCCAATGCATCGGGATTCCTGATGTTGTAGAAAACGAGGGTTTGCAGTCTTCGTTCAGGGTGCTGTTACAAAGTCCCCGAGCAAGCTACACATCCCCACATCAGAAAGAAGGTTTGAAAACCACAGCGAGGCGTCCCCAGCCGATCACGCACATCAAGGAGCTCCGGAAGGTTTTGCATTTCCCATCCCAGCTGTTTCCACTTCAAAAGGACGTTTTGCTTTTGCGTCGCCCTTGCGCAAACCTAACTCGAGTCTCTATTTGTGTGCCACTTTCTGTTTTCCTCACCCTGAATTTCCCCCATTAAATTTATGTAAGTTTTAAAGTGGGGTTTTTTTTTGCACCAGCGGCATATGGCGTCAAAACAGCACAAAACTGGCGCACGGGCAGGGTGAAAAGGAAAACAAACAAACGGGCAAAATGACAGCAGCATATGAAAACGCGAAGAGGTCAAAAACAGGCCACGTTGCCCATCCCGCAAGGAAAACTAATAAGGCAGGCCGTGTCTCCCCCTCTGTCTGTTGACTTGGAAAAAAAATCCTCTGCCACATTTCTACACCAATAGGATCCCTGAGGCAGAAAGCATCCTAAAAGGTGCTTACCATGAAAATAAGCGGAAAGAAGGGATATGAGAATTACATAAGAACATAAGAACTAGAAGAAGAAGGAGAAGAAGAAGAAGAAGAAGAAGAGGAGGAGGAGGAGGAGGAGGTGGAGGAGGAGGAGGAGTTTGGATTGATATCCCACCTTTGTCTCCTGCAGGAGACTCAAAGGGGCTTACAATCTCCTTGCCCTTCCCCCAGGGGCGTAACGAGGCAGCCCTGGGCAAACTGCAGCCCTGGGCAAAACCTGAGTTGGATGCCCCCCCCCCCATGGGCGGCCACTCCACCATGACCAAATTTTTTTGCACCAGGACATTGGTGCCTGCAGGGGGTGCATTTTTAGACATACCAGCACCAATATTTCAGCATATCATCAGGAGACTGTCCTTATGCTACTCCCCAAGTTTGGTGAGGTTTGGCTCAAGGAGTCCAAAGTTATAGACTCCCAAGGAGTCCAAAGTTATAGACTCCCAAAGGGGGTGCCCCATCCCCCATTGTTTCCAATGGAAGCTAATAGGAGATGGGGGCTACAGTTTTGAGGGTCCATAACTTTGGCCCCCCGAACCAAACTGCACCAAACTTGGGGGGGTGCCATCATCTCCAGATGATACCCTGAAATTTTGGTGCCGATACATCCAAAAATGCACCCCCTGCAGGAACATCCTAGAAATTTGCCCAAGAATCTTTGTTCTGCACTGAGTTTTCTGCATTGCTGTCAATGGGGGTTGCAGGCTGTGGGGGGGGGGGCACATTTCTGAAGGCACAGTCTCAAAACTTTCAGGGTCTCATCAGGAGACTGCCCTAATGATACCCCCCAAGTTTGGTGCAGCCCACCAGGTGCCTTTGGGAGCTCACCTGCAGGATGTGAAAGCAATGGCCTTCTGCTGCTGCTGCTCCCGAGCACCTGGTCTGTTAAGGCATTTGCAATCTCAGATCAAGGAGGATCAAGATTGGGAGCCATAGACCGACTTCTTCTCCATCAATCTGTCCAAGCCCTTTTTAAAGCTATCCAGGTTAGTGGCCATCACCACCTCCTGTGGCAGCAAATTACCATTTGCTTAAGGCATAAAAGGCAAAATGGCTGACCTGGAATTACAATTTACCTGGAGATAACAGAGGTCAGTTTCCTTGGAAGAAAAAAGAAGGGTTTGGATGTATACCCCATGTTTCTTTTCTTTAAGGAGCCGAGGCCCACCCACCCGTGGGGAAGGGGAGGAAGTGGGAAGGGGACCCATCATCTGGTCAAGGCCCACCCACCCTGGGGTGCTTACAAACCCCTTCCTTTCTCCATAGCAAATACCTGGAGGAGTGGGGAGTCAAACCCGGCTCTCCAGCACAGCATTGAGCAGATATCTTCTTAGCTCAATTGGAAAGGACACATCAATGAAATTGGTTGTAGCATTTTATGGCACATAATATGATCATGATAGCAAAATATTGTTTGCGAGACTGAAATTGCGTCGTTGACGAAGTGGACAAGATGTCCACGAAACAGGTGCACACTGGGGGACATTTTTTTGTTATTTATACTACGACAGTCCGAGATTACCGTATATACTTGCGTATAAGCCGAGTTTTTCAGCCCTGTTTTAAGGCTGAAAAATGCCCCCTTAGCTTATACACGAGTCACCACTTACCAGCGGGCTCTTCAGGCCTCTGCCGAGGCTGGGGGCGTGGCCGGGACAACCTCCCTGTGGCTGCACAAGCCGCTTCTGCTGCCCTCCTCGGAGGGTGAAGGAGGAACCCCCAGGCATCCTGGCTGGCTGGGCTTCCTCAAACCCCAGGAGGCAGAGGGAGCTCCTTATTTGGGCAGTGACATCAGGGGAAGTCACTACCCAAATAAGGAGCTCCCTCTGCCTCCCGGCTTCCCACCCTTGGCTTATACGCGAGTCAATAAGTTTTCCCAGGTTTGGGCAGTAAAATTAGGTGCCTCGGCTTATACACGGGTCGCTTATACACGAGTATATACGGTAATGTTTTGGCAGCAGATTTTCACATAGGATTTTAAACCTCGCATTTCATTTCTATTCACTTTTAGAATCAATTTGCATGTTTGTTAGCAACCTTTTGCTTGTGCCTCTGAAGCCGTATATCCTATATGCCTCTGAAGCCGTATATATGCCAGCCTCTGAAGCCTCTGAAGCCGTATATATGCCAGCCGTATATCCTTTTCAACAAAAAGAACTGGGTAGAATTGTGACTTTGTCGAAAGCTTTCATGGCCGGAATCACTAGGATGTTGTGGGTTTTCCGGGTTGTATGGCCACGTTCCAGTAGTATTTTGTCCTGACGTTTCGCCTGCATCCTAATTGTAACTTCGTCTGCCACACGCTGGACCGTCTTTGTTTTAGAATGGTCTGCTTGCATCTACACAAGCATGACATTCTAAAACAAAGACAGTCCAGTACGTGGCAAATGAAATTACAATTCTACTTCTTTTTGTTGAAAGAAGAAGAAGAAGAGTTTGGATTTATATCCCCGCTTTCTCTCCTGTAAGGAGACTCAAAGGGGATGACAATCTCCTTGCCCTTCCTCCCTCACAACAAACACCCTGTGAGTTAGGTGGGGCTGAGAGAGCTCCGAGAAGCTGTGACTAGCCCAAGGTCACCCAGCTGGCGTGTGTGGGAGTGCACAGGCTAATCTGAATTCCCCAGATAAGCCTCCACAGCCCAGGCGGCAGAGCGGGGAATCAAACCCGGTTCCTCCAGATTAGATACACGAGCTCTTAACCTCCTACGCCACTGCTGCTCTTAACCTCCTACGCCACTGCTGCTCTTAACCTCCTATGCCACTGCTGCTCCAAAAGGGTATAGATACTGGCAATAGATACGGAGGAGCGCCTACTGGAAATCCCTGGCCCAAAAAAGATCCGGCTGGCCTCAACAAGGGCCAGGGCTTTTACTACCCTGCCCCCTACCTGGTGGAACAGGCTCCCTAAGGAGACCAAGGCCCTGCAGAGTTTCCGCAGGGCCTGCAAAATGGACCTGTTCCGCCAGGCTTTTGGCCAGCCGGGGTGACCATCAGACCCTCATACCACCTAGGTCTCCTGTGGGCAGGAATGGGGTTGGGATAAGTCGCCATCTGGGAATTTTAAATTGTTGTTTAAATTCTGGGAATTTTAAATTGTATTAGATTGTTTTACAGCTATTATTTCTATTTGATATTCATGTACCCCGCCCTGAGCCCTCCGGGGGGAGGGTGGTCTAAAAATGGAACAAACAAACAAACATTAGATACTGCCAGAGGTGGGATCCAGCAGGTTCTCACCAGTTCCCGAGAGTGGGTTACCAATTCTTTGTGTTTGCCGAGAGGGGGTTACTAATTGGGTCCGGTTTTCCATTAGAAATCCCAATAGGTCCCAAAATCATAAAGTCCTGTTGTTTCCTATGTGGCAGGTTAGCGAAGATAGAAAATGGGATCATTTTCCCTGTTGTTGGGCTGTTTTAAGAACATGTTTTAGAAATACGGTCAAGTTCCTTGTTTAAGGAAAGTATCCTTCTTTTGATTTCTAGAAACAAAATTAAGTATTTGAAAGTATTACGTATTTGACAGGCAGTCAATTGGAGGAGAAGTAGTTGTTTCTGTTGGCAGTCGACGGTAGGACTTGCTATAACGAGTTTAAATTATGGACAGAAAGATACCAGCTGGAAATTAGGAACTTTTTTTTTACAGCAAGAGTTTTTTATAGTAACAGAGAAATCATTAACGCCCCGCCCCCGGAATGCCCGGCCACGCCCCCGTCGTGCCCCACCCAGCCCCATTGGCGCTAGGCCACTGTTTGAATCCCAACCACCATGGGAACCTGTTACTAAAATTTTTGGATCCCACCACTGGGCATGGCCACACAGTTCAGAAAACACACAACAGCCCGTCGATTCTGGTCACGAAAGCCTTCAGCAATACAAACCTGCCCTTTTCTGTTCTAACGTTTTCTTTTTTTTAAAAAAAAATTGTTCCGCATTACATATACAATACTTAATAACTCACGGCAAAGGATTATAACTCAGTGGGCAGAAGACATTTTAATGAACGTGAAAATTATGCTCTTTCTTCATCAGCAAAAAAAACCTCGAAAACGGACAGATTCATTGGACCTCAAATAGCTGCTAAATCAGAAGTTATCAATAGAGTTAAGCATATCAACCAGGGCTTAAACAAAGACATTAAACATTTCTCACTCGCTACAGATGTTAAAAGTCACCCAGCTAGAGAGAAAATGGTCCATTCCGCACAGCGCCTTTTCAGCCCAGAAAGTACTGAGTTGTACGCAGCTTTGAGAAGCTATCTTTGGAGCTATGCAGACACACAAAACAGCAGCTAAGGCCCTTTCCGCACATGCAGAATAATGCATTTTCAATCCACTTTCAATGCTCTTTGCAGCTGGATTTTACTGTGCGGAATAGCAAAATCTGCTTGCAAACAACTGTGGAAGTGGATTGAAAGTGCATTATTCTGCATGTACTCTCACATTCAATCTGTTTGTGGATTAGGGACTTCTTGTCTGGACGTTCCCAGAGGGTTAGACTGGGAAATCGGGTTTCCTCAGTTCTTACTCTAAATATGGGAACGCCACAGGGCTGTGTGTTGAGCCCTTTACTGTTCACCCTTTATACATATGATTGTACTCCTGTCTATCATAGTAACACCATTATCAAATTTGCTGATGACACAACGGTGGTGGGGCTCATCTCTGGAGGGGATGAGTCTGCCTATCGGAATGAAGTGGACCGACTGCTCTCATGGTGCAGGGAAAATAACCTGGTTCTTAACACTAACAAGACAAAGGAGCTCATAGTGGACTATAGAAGGAATAGCTCAGAAATTCAGCCCTTGACTATAAATGGAGATCAAGTGGAGCGGGTGGCTAGTTTTAAATTCCTGGGCTTATGATTAAAGAGGATTTGACCTGGGGAGTACAGACTACCGCGGTGGTTAAGAAAGCCCAGCAAAGACTGTACTTTCTGAGACTTTTAAGGAAGCAACAACTAGATGGAAAACTTCTGGTGTCCTTTTACCGCTGTGCTATAGAGAGTGTCCTAACCTACTGCATCTGTGTATGGTTCTCCAGTTGCACAGTGGCGAATAGGAAGGCGCTCCAAAGGGTGATCAATACTGCACAAAGGATTATCGGCTGCCCTCTCCCCTCCTTGGAAGAAATCTATAATGCCCGAAGTCTAAATAAAGCCCAAAATATTCTAAGGGACCCGTCTCATCCAGCACACTCTCTTTTTAAACTGCTACCATCTGGCAGACGATACAGGGCCCTCAGAACTAGGACAAAGAGGCTTAGAGACAGCTTCTACTCTAGAGCTGTGGCTATGCTAAACTCCGCTGCTTCATATTGATGTATTTGGGGCTATGTAGGGATGGGTGGAGGATGATGATGTATGAGTCTGAAATTGCATGAGTCTGAAATTGTATGAGTCTGAAATTGTGTGCATCGAGGAATGCTGCTGTAAATTTCGTTGTGCGTGCACAATGACAATAAAATGCTTATGCTTATGCTTATGTGCGGAAGGGGCCTTAGCTGGTCAGAGGACTGCTTTACCTCCCATTGAGAAGCATTGGGCACACCTGCTCTCCATAGACTGTCTTAAATTTTTTCCTTATTGCTCAGAAAAAGGTGCCCAAGATCAGAGCCTGCAGAGCAAACATCCCAGGGCAACAGAAAACATTGGGAGCAAGTGGAAGGTGAAACTGACCAGGGAGTGAAACAGTCCAGAGCATAGGTGTCAAACTTACAGCCCTCCACATGTTATGGACTACAGTTCACATCATCCCCTGCCAGCATGCAGCTATTTTTTCAAATTACTTCCCACCAATGCATAGCTATGCAGGCATGCACGAATTAACCTCCACAGCCACGCTGATGCCATTTTAGTCAAAATCCTTTTTGTTATCTTGGAACCCCGCAACCCCAAATTTAGCCACCTTATGTGTTATTATCAGCCTTTTTATCAGAAAGCAAAAGGGCCAAACAGAATTGCCTGGCTCGTTTTGGGTGTTTCGGAAGTAACGGGGATATAAAGGCACCACAGATCTGTATTATAAAAGGCGAAATCCCATCAGCACACGCTCAACAGTTTCAACACGGCTGTCCCCGCCTGGGCACAATCGTTCGGAAAAAGGGATTTTCTTTTATCTCCTGTCTAATGCAGCTGAGCAAAGAGCAGCACATCGCAGTGATATGGATACTCGTTGGGATCTGGGATAATCCAAACGCGCGAGGCGAGGGACTGGGATTATCTGAGATCTTATACTTGGATCAAAATTTAACATAGGTGGGAATCAAAAGGTGTGAAAGGGAGCAAGGTAGGGTTGCCGACTCTGGGTTGGGAAATTCCTGGAGATTTTGGGGTAAAGCAGTGGTGGGATCCAAAAATTTTAGTAGCAGGTCCCCATGGTGGTGGGATTCAAACAGTGGCGTAGCGCCAATGGGGCTGGGCGGGGCACGATGGGGATGTGACCGGGCATTCTGGGGGCGGGGCATTCCTGGGCTGGGCTGTGGCAAGGACGCAGCCGCTGCACCGGTCCTTGAGCGGGAAACGAATGCACGCAGGCGCAGGCTGCCACGCACGCCGGTGCACCTCCTGCTAGATTGCTTCAAGTTCTGCGCGCTACTGCTGAGAGGAGGGGCATAACTAAGGCCAAAATCACGTGGCAAAATCACCAATTAGTCACCCCCTCTCGGCACACACAAATAATGATTAACCTACTCTCGGGAACCTGTGAGAACCTGCTGGATCCCACCTCTGGGTAAAGCCTAGGGAGGGTGGGGCTTAAAAAGGGGAGGGGCATCAACAGATCCCACCAGAAAGTCCACCCTCTGAAGCTGACTGTTCTTCCATGCATTCTGACCTCCACAAACTGCAGATCAGCTGTAATCCAGGAGAACTCCAGCCCCCCCCCCCCGGAGGATGGCAACCCAACAGGGAAGCATATAACATAGGTCCCTTCCGCACTTGCAGACTAGTGCACTTTCAATCCACATTACATCTGGATTTTACTGTGCGGAACATCAAAATCCACTTTCAAGCTATTGTGAAGGTGGATTGAAAATGTATTATTTTGCACGTGTGGAAGGGGCCCAAAAGAAACAGAAAGTTCAGGATGCCCAGTTGTGGTATGCCTTCTCGCAAGTGAGGCCCACACTTGTACAAAGGGCCGAACCCGGAGAAGGACGGGGAAAGAAAGAAGGAGCAGACAGACATGTGGGCAACGGAGAGGAAGTGAAATGAAAGGGAAGTAACGGGACCTCCGTCTGGCTACACAGGGTGGGGAATTCCACACAGCACAAATAGACCGTCTTTAGGAGGTTATATATAGCGTTACGGGGAAGAACTTTGCACAGCTCTCTTCCCCCAAACAAGTCATTTCTCCTAATCCAGGTTTTTCGAAGATTGCTAAAGCAGCAATCTTTTCCCCCCAACACGCGTTGAGGAATCACTTTATTCCACACAGAGGTTTCTTGCAGCTCACCTGTGTGCTATTTCACTGTCAAAAAGTGACAAATAAGGTGTGCTTAGCCTAGCGATCCCATGCATGTGTCTTTTTTACTTCTTTGTTGTTGTTTTTTGGGGGCTGCTGCGAAGCTATGGCAACACAAAAATGTGCATAGTGCAGTTTCTCTAATTGCGTGGCCGTAGTTTTGTAGACAATTCCCCCACCCCAAACAATAACAAAAAAAGGAAAAAGGATGCATGCACGGGATCGCTAGGCTGAGCAAACTTTATTCATCTCCTTTTGACAGTGACGTGAGCTGCAAGCCGAGGAAACCTCTGTGCGGATTCACCACGGAGAATCCCCTGCAGCACACAAAATGGCGGACGCCACTGCGAAATTGACAAGAGTTCCATGCGGCAGGCAGGAACAAAGATCCGTTTTGACTGACGCTGCTTGCGTTGTCCCGTGCTGTGGGAAAACAACATCCCCAAATGATCTTTTTGTAACATCCTACAGATGTAATATTTATGGTATGCAGAATCCACCAGTCACAACAGTCAGTGGGAATACATTTTGGGGAGGAAAATGTGTTGGGATGCCTCTGTTTCCTACGCTTTCTCTCAGCCAAGGGCGTATCTAGCAGGGGCAAAGAGGGCATATAGCCCAGGCACCTCTTTTGTAAGTCACGCGGGGGCGCATTCTAGTCATTCTCCCCTAAGGAGCAAGAAGCAGGGCCTGGGAGCCTGCAGCCTGGCCAGTCCTCCCCCAGTCTGCCCGGCAACCTTTCTCTCTTTTCCCCCCATTCTGGTTCCCCCCTCGTTCTCCATCCCTCTCTATCCCCATTCCTCTCCCTTCCCCCAATTTGGTCCCCTCCCCCTTGTGCCATGGAAGTTTTGGTCAGTCACTCTCAGCTTAACCTACCTTGCAAGGTTATTGTGAAGGTACAACAGATGAGAGCAGCATGATGTAAGCCACTTTGGTACCTATTGGGGTGAAAGATTCTGACAGTATCCCCATTGACCAGGTGGGGGAAGTGGGAGGGGCCCTCAAAGGGGGCAGAATGTCAGGGGGATGCTATCTATGTCAGGGGGATGTTATCTAGTTGATTCAGATGCATTCCCAGAACCATGTACCTGCTTAAAATAACACATTGAGATATATGTAATTAGACTGCTATATGTAACCATTGCCATCTGTGCATTCTTCCCTTGATCTTTACTTTATGGCTTCACATGCTTACAGACAACTAAGCTTCCCCTGGTCCTCCTGTCCCATAGGAACAATGTTGTTGTTTTTATCTCATGGGGCAGGAAGCCAGGTGGCTTTCTCTTGCTGTCTATTGGTGACCTTGGGGTGCCTTAGCTCCAAGGACTGTTTTTCACAAATTCTTGGGAAACTGGGAGGGGGGTTTGTTTTGGGGATGAAGGGGACTGTGAAAACCAGGTTTGCCAGAACTGGCTTTACCAGTGTGGTGCTTCGATGCCTGCTCAATAAACACTACTGATCAATACTTCGGAGTCCGTTTGTTGGCTTAAGGGTCCGGGACCTAACAGGGGTCTCCTCGTGCACCCCAATGCCTGCTGCACAGCTTGCCTGCTGAACTCTCCAAGATCTCAATTCCTCGGTCTCTTAACTCTTAACTCAGTCTCAAATCACTCTTGAAGGCACACATCTCATCACACTGTGTAGTCGTAAGATCGCTGGCTTTGTTATAGCCCTTTAAATTGCTGTTATATCAATATTGTTATTATTTGTGTTATATCAATATTGTAGCCCCTTTGCAAAAAGAACCCCCCCCCCCGAATGAAAGAGGCAAAGCATTTCCCTTAACCGCACTTTGCTGAAGAAGGGGATCATGTCCTAGAACCGTAGTGGCAAACCTTTGGCACTCCAGGTGTTATGGACTACAATTCCCATCAGCCCCTGCCAGCATGGCCAATTGACCATGCTAGCAGGGGCTGATGGGAATTGTATATAACATCTGGAGTGCCAAAGGTTCGCCATCACGGTCCTAGAATCTATATTCTCTCCCCCCCCACCTCCACACAGACACACATATTTCCCGCCGCCGCTGCTGCCACGGGAGGAGAGAAAGGCTTGTTGTTTCGATATTCCTTGGTCCTTCAATATTCCTGTAATACATCTATCATTATTTCAATAGGTCTAATTCAGTACGAATGCTTGAAATTGAAATAAAGTTTTAAATAGACCTCTCAATCATCGGGGAGGACAGAAGTAGAGTGGGAGGCGGGGTGGAACAAAAATCGCCTAAAGCAAAGAATTATACAGGGCTGTTTGTTTCATCTTCCCTGTGAAGCAGGGGGGGGAAGGTTGCTTTTTGCCTGCTCTCACAAACAGCAGGGATTATGGGATCTGCTATGCAGTGAGTGTGTGCATGTGTGTGTGTGTGGGGGGGGAGGAAGTGTCCTTAACAGAAGCTCTGCCCCAAAGAGAATCTCCCTTCAGCTCGGGGCAGAGCAATAGTGTATAACCAGCCATAATCTCTTCCCATTCATCTGGAAGTGGTAGACCTGGACCACAGAACTTCCTAATTCCAAAATTAATTATTGGTCTCAGGACAACACCAGTTTGGCCATTCCTGTTTGGAGGGTAGAGAGCAGAGCTATCATCAGAACTCATGTCAGTTTGGGGAGGAAGCCCTCTCACAAAACAAATCCACGATCATACTGCCACAGTGTTGCCAATCTCCAGGCATGGCCTGGAGATTTCCTGGCAACAAGACATGCCATTTTTTCCCGAAGAAAAGGGCTGTTTGGATGATAATTTATACGGAATGATATGTTGCTTCCCTCCTCGCCCCAAACCCAGAGGTGGGATCCAACCAGTCCTCACCGCTTCTCTAGAAGTGGTTACTAATTTTTTCTGAGTGCCGAGAAGGGGTTACTAAAGCAACCTCCCTGCCCAATAGGGACCGGAGGTGCGTGTGTGCGGCGGCGCCACTGTTTGAATCCCACCACCGTCGGAACCCGTTATTAAAATGTTTGGATCCCACCACTGCCCAAAACCCATTTTCCCCGAGCTCCAACCTAAAAATCTTCAAGTATTTCTCAATCCAAAGCTGGTAACCATGCATCACAAGGATCCCTCAAATACTGAGACACATAACAGCGCAAGAAGTCAACAATCAAAGCGAGAAAAAGAGATGAAATAAAACTATGCATATTCAAAACTTTCAGAAAGCACCCTGGCTTTCTGAAAAGGTGCGAACCCGAAATTGTCTTCTCGTACGCACATTTCAAAACTGAAAACATGCCGGCTGATTTAATTTCACTTATTCGGAATTCATGAATTTGAAATGTAGTGCTTGGCCCCCTTTTTTTAGCTTAATTTGCGCTCATCACTTCCAAAATCTGCAAACACTTCTCTTATTATGCTGCGGGGCATGTTCCTTGATTGGACAACTGGGGCAGCCACTAATTATTTCCAAATCCAGGTAATTCAGCGCCGGTGTATTTAGAATCCTGATTTGCCTCTGCACAAAGCCCGCCCGTGCGCGCACGCCAGATCCAAGTTAATTTGAATTCATATGTCAGCGCCGCCTCTAGCTGCAAATATGCATCGGAGTAAAAACAGGTGCTCCGATCCGAGCGGAAGGTTTCAAAAAGCACCGTTTGTCTTTCTTCCTTCGAACGCTCACGAGGACACGGGGTTTAGCGATAACCAGACTCCCTTGCCATGTTTTCACGTTAAACCTACCAGAGTTCATAAGAACATAAGAACATAAGAACAAGCCAGCTGGATCAGACCAGAGTCCATCTAGTCCAGCTCTCTGCTACTCGCAGTGGCCCACCAGGTGCCTTTGGGAGCTCACGGGCAGGAGGTGAAAGCAATGGCCTTCTGCTGCTGCTGCTCCTGAGCACCTGGTCTGCTAAGGCATTTGCAATCTCAGATCAAGGAGGATCAAGATTGGGAGCCATAGATCGACTTCTCCTCCATAAATCTGTCCAAGCCCCTTTTAAAGCTATCCAGGTTAGGGGCCATCACCCCCTCCTGTGGCAGCATATTCCAAACACCAATCACACGTTGCGTGAAGAAGTGTTTCCTTTTATTAGTCCTAATTCTTCCCCCCAGCATTTTCAATGAATGCCCCCTGGTTCTAGTATTGTGAGAAAGAGAGAAAAATTTCTCTCTGTCAACATTTTCTACCCCATGCATAATTTTATAGACTTCCATCATATCCCCCCTCAGACGTCTCCTCTCCAAACGAAAGAGTCCCAAACGCTGCAGCCTCTCCTCATAGGGAAGGTGCTCCAGTCCCTCAATCATCCTCGTTGCCCTTCTCTGCACTTTTTCTATCTCCTCGATATCCTTTTTGAGATGCGGCGACCAGAACTGGACATAGTACTCCAAGTGCGGTCGCACCACGGCTTTATATAAGGGCATGACAATCTTTGCAGTTTTATTATCAATTCCTTTCCTAATGATCCCCAGTTTGCCTTTTTCACAGCCGCCATGCATTGAGTTGACATTCCCATGGAACTATCAACTAAGACGCCCAAATCCCTTTCCTGGTCTGTGACTGATAGCACTGACCCCTGTAGGGGGCAGTTCGGCTGTCCTTGTGGCGTCTGTGACAGTGGCGAGACATAATCCTCGACGAACGCCCCCCTCCCAGTGGGGGTCCATCGTGATGCCAAAGGAGGGGGAGAAATTATGGCCTTTGCAGTCTGAACAGAATTGACCCCCCCCCCACCTAAACTCTCAATATGTTTGAAGGAACACGAGCCTCGTGAGGCAGATCCTGCACGCGTCAGTCACATCAGAGCACGAATGAGTAGGCTGGGCGAGGTGTACGCCGCATTACAGATTTCAGAGCACACTAACCCTTCCCAGCTTCCTCCACTCCATCTGTCCACTGCTCAGGGGAGGCAGAGACGGCGTGGCGATGGGGATAAGATGTGGTATGCGCAAAGCCTGAGGGTTGTATGTGTGTGTGTGTTTGTGAGAGAGAGAGAGAGAGAGAGAGAGAGAGAGAGAGAGAGAGAGAGAACTCAACTGTTCCTCAACTGTATGTTTTACCAGTGGCTGCAATTTTATGTCAAAAGCACGATTTGGGAGGATGGGCTTGGGATCGGCTTGCCAACCTCCAGGTGGGGCCTGCAGATCCCCTGGAATTCCAAGTCATCTCCGCACGACAGAGATCGATCCTCTTGAAGGCAACAGCACCTTTTGAGGGCAGATTCCATGGAGTCGAGGAGCAACAGAAGTTATAGAATGCCATCGCATCTCTGTGTGGTGTAGCGTGGTGTAGTGGTTCAGAGCAGGTGGATTCTAATCTGGAGGACCGGGCTTGATTCCCCACTCCTCCACCTGAGTGGCTGAGGCTTATCTGGTGAACCGGATGTGTTTCCCCACTCCTACGTTCCTGCTGGGTGACCTTGGGCTAGTCCCAGTTCTCTCTGAACTCTCTCAGCCCCACCTATCTCACAAGCTGTCTGTTATGGGGAGAGGAAGGGAAAGGAGCTTGTAAGCCACCTTGAGTCTCCTGTAAGGAGAGAAAGGTGGGGTATAAATCCAAACTCCTCCTCCTCCTCCTTCTTCTCCTCTTCTTCTTCTGACCTCTTTTCCCTCTTCAAACTTCATCCACCCCAGACTACATCCCTAAATCTCCAGGAATTTTCAAATCCGCCGTTGGCAACCCTAGTTTGGGACACTGTGTGCCCACGAGGGGTGTACTCAGTTCCTCAGAATTCAGCATTCTGTCTGACCAACAGCCTTATGCCATTTTCAAGGAAAACCTAGAAAGGATGTAAGCAGTGGTGGGATCCAAAAATTTGAGTAACAGGTTCCCCTGGTGGTGGGATTCAAACTGTGGCGTAGCGCCAATGGGGCTGGGCCCCGGAATTTTGACAGAGGGCGTGGCCGGGCATTCCTGGAGGCGGGGCATTCTCTGGGCAGGGGGGCTGTAGCAAGGACGCAGAGCATGCTACGCTCGGATCCTTTGGGCCGAGGGAAATTAATGCACGCAGGCGCAGGCTGCCACACACGCCGGTGCACCTCCTGCTAGACTGCTTCAAATTCTGCTCGCTACTGCTGAGAGGAGGGGCGTCACTAAGGCAAAAATCACGTGGCAAAATCCCCAATTAGTAACCCCCTCTCAGCACACACAAAGAATTAGTAACCTACTCTCGGGAACCGGTGAGAACCTGCTGGATCCCACCTCTGGATGTAAATCCTGTTTAGGCATTGCTGGAAACTCTACGGCTTACCTGATCTAGCAACAGTGATCCATGCAAAGGTCACCTCCGTGCTAGACTACTGTACCTTGCTTTATGAAGGGCTGCCCTGGAGGCTGTTCTGGAAACTACAACTGGTCCAGAATGCCAGTCGTAGTTTCCCTGGAAACTCTATAGTTTTAACCCTACAGCAAGAATGGGTACAGAGCGCAGATTGCAAAGAGAACAAGACCACTGTACCCTAGTTGCCACTGATTATAACAAAACAACCTCATTTACAATGTTTTTATTAAAAAAAACTTGCAAAGGGCTTTCCAATGTGGTTTCCCCCTTTCCCCGGGACCTCCAGTACTCTCCCAGTGAAATTCATTCATTCATTCATTCATTCATTCATTCATTCATGATTATCTTTATTCATTCATCATCTATCTATCTTAGCCCATATTCATTCATTATTCATTCATTCATTCCGGCCCATCTTATTCATTATCTTATTCTGATTTCTATATCTGCCCCATCCTCTAAGGGGCTCCGGGCAAGGTACAGCTGTGCTAATGCAAACAAATAAGTTAGCTGCAAACCATGCAATTAAAACAACAACAACCTATAAAGCTCCAACATTAAAACATACTAGATTACATTAAAATTAAAACAGCGGGAATATTGTAATAAAAGGCACCCGGTAAATCCTTTCCTTTAAAACCCTCCCCTAGGGAGCAACTGGACTCCTCCATAGAATTGACACCAATATGCTGGATATGTGAATATCACCGAGCGCTACTTGCAGTAAGCAGCGTTTTTTTCAGGAAAATCCTTCCTCAGTGTGTAGGTTAATACAGCCAGATAATCACAGGATTAAATTGTAGCGTGAAGCAATCGCTACACTAGAATCATAGAATCATAGAGTTGGAGGAGACCCCAAGGGCCATCCAGTCCAACCCCCTGCAACGCTGTGAATATTTAATCTAATCTCTTAAATATATTCATTCCTATCTGCTTCATACTGCCTATGAAACGATTCATTACTGGCTTCTTGGCTCGCAAGCCATCTTTATCATTCTGATTTGGCTAATGCTGTGCTGGCCTAGGCAGTATATAAACATGACAACTAATATAATGTAATTAAAAGATACACAAACCGAATAATCTGCAATTAAAGCCACAAATACAATATAATATGTAATGTGTTTCAGTGTGGAAAGTAGTAATAATAAGCTGACCTAGCCTTTATAGGAGCAGTGCTCTGGGTTTCTATCTTCACGTGGTTTTACCTGATCTAGCAACAATGATCCATGCAATGGTCACCTCCAGGCTGGACTACTGTAATGTGCTCGGCTTAAGCAAAGCTACCCTTTGATGCTGCTCCAGGAAATCCAAATAATTGGCTTGGGGTTGGGCTGTAAATTGTGTGTTTTTCCAGCTTCCCTGGCTCCAAATGGAGTACCAGATCAGGGTCAAGGTTTTGGTACTGACCTTTGGAGCCCTGGGAGGCTTGGGATCATGAAATCTGTGGGACTACCTCTCCCAATGTAACCCCCAAAGAACGCTGTGCCCAACTTACTGGTCCCAAGACACATCTGGCTGCCCTTGATTCCCCCCTCCCCCACATGAGTGGCAGACTCCGATCTGGCAAGCTGGGTTTGGTTCCCTGCTCCTACACATGAAGCCTGCTGGGGAGAACTCCTGGTTCAGCTCCAACATTCCCCTACATCTCTAAGAAAAAGAAGAAGAAGAGTTTGGATTTCTATCTCCCCCTTTCTCTCCTGCAGGAGACTCAAAGGGGCCGACAATCTCCTTGCCCTTCCCCCCTCACAACAAACACCCTGTGAGGTAGGTGGGGCTGAGAGAGCTCCGCCCCCCCCCCCCCCCACCCCCCCCCCCCCCCACCCCCCCCCCCCCCCACCCCCCCCCCCCCCCACCCCCCCCCCCCCCCACCCCCCCCCCCCCCCACCCCCCCCCCCCCCCACCCCCCCCCCCCCCCACCCCCCCCCCCCCCCACCCCCCCCCCCCCCCACCCCCCCCCCCCCCCACCCCCCCCCCCCCCCACCCCCCCCCCCCCCCACCCCCCCCCCCCCCCACCCCCCCCCCCCCCCACCCCCCCCCCCCCCCACCCCCCCCCCCCCCCACCCCCCCCCCCCCCCACCCCCCCCCCCCCCCACCCCCCCCCCCCCCCACCCCCCCCCCCCCCCACCCCCCCCCCCCCCCACCCCCCCCCCCCCCCACCCCCCCCCCCCCCCACCCCCCCCCCCCCCCACCCCCCCCCCCCCCCACCCCCCCCCCCCCCCACCCCCCCCCCCCCCCACCCCCCCCCCCCCCCACCCCCCCCCCCCCCCACCCCCCCCCCCCCCCACCCCCCCCCCCCCCCACCCCCCCCCCCCCCCACCCCCCCCCCCCCCCACCCCCCCCCCCCCCCACCCCCCCCCCCCCCCACCCCCCCCCCCCCCCACCCCCCCCCCCCCCCACCCCCCCCCCCCCCCACCCCCCCCCCCCCCCACCCCCCCCCCCCCCCACCCCCCCCCCCCCCCACCCCCCCCCCCCCCCACCCCCCCCCCCCCCCACCCCCCCCCCCCCCCACCCCCCCCCCCCCCCACCCCCCCCCCCCCCCACCCCCCCCCCCCCCCACCCCCCCCCCCCCCCACCCCCCCCCCCCCCCACCCCCCCCCCCCCCCACCCCCCCCCCCCCCCACCCCCCCCCCCCCCCACCCCCCCCCCCCCCCACCCCCCCCCCCCCCCACCCCCCCCCCCCCCCACCCCCCCCCCCCCCCACCCCCCCCCCCCCCCACCCCCCCCCCCCCCCACCCCCCCCCCCCCCCACCCCCCCCCCCCCCCACCCCCCCCCCCCCCCACCCCCCCCCCCCCCCACCCCCCCCCCCCCCCACCCCCCCCCCCCCCCACCCCCCCCCCCCCCCACCCCCCCCCCCCCCCACCCCCCCCCCCCCCCACCCCCCCCCCCCCCCACCCCCCCCCCCCCCCACCCCCCCCCCCCCCCACCCCCCCCCCCCCCCACCCCCCCCCCCCCCCACCCCCCCCCCCCCCCACCCCCCCCCCCCCCCACCCCCCCCCCCCCCCACCCCCCCCCCCCCCCACCCCCCCCCCCCCCCACCCCCCCCCCCCCCCACCCCCCCCCCCCCCCACCCCCCCCCCCCCCCACCCCCCCCCCCCCCCACCCCCCCCCCCCCCCACCCCCCCCCCCCCCCACCCCCCCCCCCCCCCACCCCCCCCCCCCCCCACCCCCCCCCCCCCCCACCCCCCCCCCCCCCCACCCCCCCCCCCCCCCACCCCCCCCCCCCCCCACCCCCCCCCCCCCCCACCCCCCCCCCCCCCCACCCCCCCCCCCCCCCACCCCCCCCCCCCCCCACCCCCCCCCCCCCCCACCCCCCCCCCCCCCCACCCCCCCCCCCCCCCACCCCCCCCCCCCCCCACCCCCCCCCCCCCCCACCCCCCCCCCCCCCCACCCCCCCCCCCCCCCACCCCCCCCCCCCCCCACCCCCCCCCCCCCCCACCCCCCCCCCCCCCCACCCCCCCCCCCCCCCACCCCCCCCCCCCCCCACCCCCCCCCCCCCCCACCCCCCCCCCCCCCCACCCCCCCCCCCCCCCACCCCCCCCCCCCCCCACCCCCCCCCCCCCCCACCCCCCCCCCCCCCCACCCCCCCCCCCCCCCACCCCCCCCCCCCCCCACCCCCCCCCCCCCCCACCCCCCCCCCCCCCCACCCCCCCCCCCCCCCACCCCCCCCCCCCCCCACCCCCCCCCCCCCCCACCCCCCCCCCCCCCCACCCCCCCCCCCCCCCACCCCCCCCCCCCCCCACCCCCCCCCCCCCCCACCCCCCCCCCCCCCCACCCCCCCCCCCCCCCACCCCCCCCCCCCCCCACCCCCCCCCCCCCCCACCCCCCCCCCCCCCCACCCCCCCCCCCCCCCACCCCCCCCCCCCCCCACCCCCCCCCCCCCCCACCCCCCCCCCCCCCCACCCCCCCCCCCCCCCACCCCCCCCCCCCCCCACCCCCCCCCCCCCCCACCCCCCCCCCCCCCCACCCCCCCCCCCCCCCACCCCCCCCCCCCCCCACCCCCCCCCCCCCCCACCCCCCCCCCCCCCCACCCCCCCCCCCCCCCACCCCCCCCCCCCCCCACCCCCCCCCCCCCCCACCCCCCCCCCCCCCCACCCCCCCCCCCCCCCACCCCCCCCCCCCCCCACCCCCCCCCCCCCCCACCCCCCCCCCCCCCCACCCCCCCCCCCCCCCACCCCCCCCCCCCCCCACCCCCCCCCCCCCCCACCCCCCCCCCCCCCCACCCCCCCCCCCCCCCACCCCCCCCCCCCCCCACCCCCCCCCCCCCCCACCCCCCCCCCCCCCCACCCCCCCCCCCCCCCACCCCCCCCCCCCCCCACCCCCCCCCCCCCCCACCCCCCCCCCCCCCCACCCCCCCCCCCCCCCACCCCCCCCCCCCCCCACCCCCCCCCCCCCCCACCCCCCCCCCCCCCCACCCCCCCCCCCCCCCACCCCCCCCCCCCCCCACCCCCCCCCCCCCCCACCCCCCCCCCCCCCCACCCCCCCCCCCCCCCACCCCCCCCCCCCCCCACCCCCCCCCCCCCCCACCCCCCCCCCCCCCCACCCCCCCCCCCCCCCACCCCCCCCCCCCCCCACCCCCCCCCCCCCCCACCCCCCCCCCCCCCCACCCCCCCCCCCCCCCACCCCCCCCCCCCCCCACCCCCCCCCCCCCCCACCCCCCCCCCCCCCCACCCCCCCCCCCCCCCACCCCCCCCCCCCCCCACCCCCCCCCCCCCCCACCCCCCCCCCCCCCCACCCCCCCCCCCCCCCACCCCCCCCCCCCCCCACCCCCCCCCCCCCCCACCCCCCCCCCCCCCCACCCCCCCCCCCCCCCACCCCCCCCCCCCCCCACCCCCCCCCCCCCCCACCCCCCCCCCCCCCCACCCCCCCCCCCCCCCACCCCCCCCCCCCCCCACCCCCCCCCCCCCCCACCCCCCCCCCCCCCCACCCCCCCCCCCCCCCACCCCCCCCCCCCCCCACCCCCCCCCCCCCCCACCCCCCCCCCCCCCCACCCCCCCCCCCCCCCACCCCCCCCCCCCCCCACCCCCCCCCCCCCCCACCCCCCCCCCCCCCCACCCCCCCCCCCCCCCACCCCCCCCCCCCCCCACCCCCCCCCCCCCCCACCCCCCCCCCCCCCCACCCCCCCCCCCCCCCACCCCCCCCCCCCCCCACCCCCCCCCCCCCCCACCCCCCCCCCCCCCCACCCCCCCCCCCCCCCACCCCCCCCCCCCCCCACCCCCCCCCCCCCCCACCCCCCCCCCCCCCCACCCCCCCCCCCCCCCACCCCCCCCCCCCCCCACCCCCCCCCCCCCCCACCCCCCCCCCCCCCCACCCCCCCCCCCCCCCACCCCCCCCCCCCCCCACCCCCCCCCCCCCCCACCCCCCCCCCCCCCCACCCCCCCCCCCCCCCACCCCCCCCCCCCCCCACCCCCCCCCCCCCCCACCCCCCCCCCCCCCCACCCCCCCCCCCCCCCACCCCCCCCCCCCCCCACCCCCCCCCCCCCCCACCCCCCCCCCCCCCCACCCCCCCCCCCCCCCACCCCCCCCCCCCCCCACCCCCCCCCCCCCCCACCCCCCCCCCCCCCCACCCCCCCCCCCCCCCACCCCCCCCCCCCCCCACCCCCCCCCCCCCCCACCCCCCCCCCCCCCCACCCCCCCCCCCCCCCACCCCCCCCCCCCCCCACCCCCCCCCCCCCCCACCCCCCCCCCCCCCCACCCCCCCCCCCCCCCACCCCCCCCCCCCCCCACCCCCCCCCCCCCCCACCCCCCCCCCCCCCCACCCCCCCCCCCCCCCACCCCCCCCCCCCCCCACCCCCCCCCCCCCCCACCCCCCCCCCCCCCCACCCCCCCCCCCCCCCACCCCCCCCCCCCCCCACCCCCCCCCCCCCCCACCCCCCCCCCCCCCCACCCCCCCCCCCCCCCACCCCCCCCCCCCCCCACCCCCCCCCCCCCCCACCCCCCCCCCCCCCCACCCCCCCCCCCCCCCACCCCCCCCCCCCCCCACCCCCCCCCCCCCCCACCCCCCCCCCCCCCCACCCCCCCCCCCCCCCACCCCCCCCCCCCCCCACCCCCCCCCCCCCCCACCCCCCCCCCCCCCCACCCCCCCCCCCCCCCACCCCCCCCCCCCCCCACCCCCCCCCCCCCCCACCCCCCCCCCCCCCCACCCCCCCCCCCCCCCACCCCCCCCCCCCCCCACCCCCCCCCCCCCCCACCCCCCCCCCCCCCCACCCCCCCCCCCCCCCACCCCCCCCCCCCCCCACCCCCCCCCCCCCCCACCCCCCCCCCCCCCCACCCCCCCCCCCCCCCACCCCCCCCCCCCCCCACCCCCCCCCCCCCCCACCCCCCCCCCCCCCCACCCCCCCCCCCCCCCACCCCCCCCCCCCCCCACCCCCCCCCCCCCCCACCCCCCCCCCCCCCCACCCCCCCCCCCCCCCACCCCCCCCCCCCCCCACCCCCCCCCCCCCCCACCCCCCCCCCCCCCCACCCCCCCCCCCCCCCACCCCCCCCCCCCCCCACCCCCCCCCCCCCCCACCCCCCCCCCCCCCCACCCCCCCCCCCCCCCACCCCCCCCCCCCCCCACCCCCCCCCCCCCCCACCCCCCCCCCCCCCCACCCCCCCCCCCCCCCACCCCCCCCCCCCCCCACCCCCCCCCCCCCCCACCCCCCCCCCCCCCCACCCCCCCCCCCCCCCACCCCCCCCCCCCCCCACCCCCCCCCCCCCCCACCCCCCCCCCCCCCCACCCCCCCCCCCCCCCACCCCCCCCCCCCCCCACCCCCCCCCCCCCCCACCCCCCCCCCCCCCCACCCCCCCCCCCCCCCACCCCCCCCCCCCCCCACCCCCCCCCCCCCCCACCCCCCCCCCCCCCCACCCCCCCCCCCCCCCACCCCCCCCCCCCCCCACCCCCCCCCCCCCCCACCCCCCCCCCCCCCCACCCCCCCCCCCCCCCACCCCCCCCCCCCCCCACCCCCCCCCCCCCCCACCCCCCCCCCCCCCCACCCCCCCCCCCCCCCACCCCCCCCCCCCCCCACCCCCCCCCCCCCCCACCCCCCCCCCCCCCCACCCCCCCCCCCCCCCACCCCCCCCCCCCCCCACCCCCCCCCCCCCCCACCCCCCCCCCCCCCCACCCCCCCCCCCCCCCACCCCCCCCCCCCCCCACCCCCCCCCCCCCCCACCCCCCCCCCCCCCCACCCCCCCCCCCCCCCACCCCCCCCCCCCCCCACCCCCCCCCCCCCCCACCCCCCCCCCCCCCCACCCCCCCCCCCCCCCACCCCCCCCCCCCCCCACCCCCCCCCCCCCCCACCCCCCCCCCCCCCCACCCCCCCCCCCCCCCACCCCCCCCCCCCCCCACCCCCCCCCCCCCCCACCCCCCCCCCCCCCCACCCCCCCCCCCCCCCACCCCCCCCCCCCCCCACCCCCCCCCCCCCCCACCCCCCCCCCCCCCCACCCCCCCCCCCCCCCACCCCCCCCCCCCCCCACCCCCCCCCCCCCCCACCCCCCCCCCCCCCCACCCCCCCCCCCCCCCACCCCCCCCCCCCCCCACCCCCCCCCCCCCCCACCCCCCCCCCCCCCCACCCCCCCCCCCCCCCACCCCCCCCCCCCCCCACCCCCCCCCCCCCCCACCCCCCCCCCCCCCCACCCCCCCCCCCCCCCACCCCCCCCCCCCCCCACCCCCCCCCCCCCCCACCCCCCCCCCCCCCCACCCCCCCCCCCCCCCACCCCCCCCCCCCCCCACCCCCCCCCCCCCCCACCCCCCCCCCCCCCCACCCCCCCCCCCCCCCACCCCCCCCCCCCCCCACCCCCCCCCCCCCCCACCCCCCCCCCCCCCCACCCCCCCCCCCCCCCACCCCCCCCCCCCCCCACCCCCCCCCCCCCCCACCCCCCCCCCCCCCCACCCCCCCCCCCCCCCACCCCCCCCCCCCCCCACCCCCCCCCCCCCCCACCCCCCCCCCCCCCCACCCCCCCCCCCCCCCACCCCCCCCCCCCCCCACCCCCCCCCCCCCCCACCCCCCCCCCCCCCCACCCCCCCCCCCCCCCACCCCCCCCCCCCCCCACCCCCCCCCCCCCCCACCCCCCCCCCCCCCCACCCCCCCCCCCCCCCACCCCCCCCCCCCCCCACCCCCCCCCCCCCCCACCCCCCCCCCCCCCCACCCCCCCCCCCCCCCACCCCCCCCCCCCCCCACCCCCCCCCCCCCCCACCCCCCCCCCCCCCCACCCCCCCCCCCCCCCACCCCCCCCCCCCCCCACCCCCCCCCCCCCCCACCCCCCCCCCCCCCCACCCCCCCCCCCCCCCACCCCCCCCCCCCCCCACCCCCCCCCCCCCCCACCCCCCCCCCCCCCCACCCCCCCCCCCCCCCACCCCCCCCCCCCCCCACCCCCCCCCCCCCCCACCCCCCCCCCCCCCCACCCCCCCCCCCCCCCACCCCCCCCCCCCCCCACCCCCCCCCCCCCCCACCCCCCCCCCCCCCCACCCCCCCCCCCCCCCACCCCCCCCCCCCCCCACCCCCCCCCCCCCCCACCCCCCCCCCCCCCCACCCCCCCCCCCCCCCACCCCCCCCCCCCCCCACCCCCCCCCCCCCCCACCCCCCCCCCCCCCCACCCCCCCCCCCCCCCACCCCCCCCCCCCCCCACCCCCCCCCCCCCCCACCCCCCCCCCCCCCCACCCCCCCCCCCCCCCACCCCCCCCCCCCCCCACCCCCCCCCCCCCCCACCCCCCCCCCCCCCCACCCCCCCCCCCCCCCACCCCCCCCCCCCCCCACCCCCCCCCCCCCCCACCCCCCCCCCCCCCCACCCCCCCCCCCCCCCACCCCCCCCCCCCCCCACCCCCCCCCCCCCCCACCCCCCCCCCCCCCCACCCCCCCCCCCCCCCACCCCCCCCCCCCCCCACCCCCCCCCCCCCCCACCCCCCCCCCCCCCCACCCCCCCCCCCCCCCACCCCCCCCCCCCCCCACCCCCCCCCCCCCCCACCCCCCCCCCCCCCCACCCCCCCCCCCCCCCACCCCCCCCCCCCCCCACCCCCCCCCCCCCCCACCCCCCCCCCCCCCCACCCCCCCCCCCCCCCACCCCCCCCCCCCCCCACCCCCCCCCCCCCCCACCCCCCCCCCCCCCCACCCCCCCCCCCCCCCACCCCCCCCCCCCCCCACCCCCCCCCCCCCCCACCCCCCCCCCCCCCCACCCCCCCCCCCCCCCACCCCCCCCCCCCCCCACCCCCCCCCCCCCCCACCCCCCCCCCCCCCCACCCCCCCCCCCCCCCACCCCCCCCCCCCCCCACCCCCCCCCCCCCCCACCCCCCCCCCCCCCCACCCCCCCCCCCCCCCACCCCCCCCCCCCCCCACCCCCCCCCCCCCCCACCCCCCCCCCCCCCCACCCCCCCCCCCCCCCACCCCCCCCCCCCCCCACCCCCCCCCCCCCCCACCCCCCCCCCCCCCCACCCCCCCCCCCCCCCACCCCCCCCCCCCCCCACCCCCCCCCCCCCCCACCCCCCCCCCCCCCCACCCCCCCCCCCCCCCACCCCCCCCCCCCCCCACCCCCCCCCCCCCCCACCCCCCCCCCCCCCCACCCCCCCCCCCCCCCACCCCCCCCCCCCCCCACCCCCCCCCCCCCCCACCCCCCCCCCCCCCCACCCCCCCCCCCCCCCACCCCCCCCCCCCCCCACCCCCCCCCCCCCCCACCCCCCCCCCCCCCCACCCCCCCCCCCCCCCACCCCCCCCCCCCCCCACCCCCCCCCCCCCCCACCCCCCCCCCCCCCCACCCCCCCCCCCCCCCACCCCCCCCCCCCCCCACCCCCCCCCCCCCCCACCCCCCCCCCCCCCCACCCCCCCCCCCCCCCACCCCCCCCCCCCCCCACCCCCCCCCCCCCCCACCCCCCCCCCCCCCCACCCCCCCCCCCCCCCACCCCCCCCCCCCCCCACCCCCCCCCCCCCCCACCCCCCCCCCCCCCCACCCCCCCCCCCCCCCACCCCCCCCCCCCCCCACCCCCCCCCCCCCCCACCCCCCCCCCCCCCCACCCCCCCCCCCCCCCACCCCCCCCCCCCCCCACCCCCCCCCCCCCCCACCCCCCCCCCCCCCCACCCCCCCCCCCCCCCACCCCCCCCCCCCCCCACCCCCCCCCCCCCCCACCCCCCCCCCCCCCCACCCCCCCCCCCCCCCACCCCCCCCCCCCCCCACCCCCCCCCCCCCCCACCCCCCCCCCCCCCCACCCCCCCCCCCCCCCACCCCCCCCCCCCCCCACCCCCCCCCCCCCCCACCCCCCCCCCCCCCCACCCCCCCCCCCCCCCACCCCCCCCCCCCCCCACCCCCCCCCCCCCCCACCCCCCCCCCCCCCCACCCCCCCCCCCCCCCACCCCCCCCCCCCCCCACCCCCCCCCCCCCCCACCCCCCCCCCCCCCCACCCCCCCCCCCCCCCACCCCCCCCCCCCCCCACCCCCCCCCCCCCCCACCCCCCCCCCCCCCCACCCCCCCCCCCCCCCACCCCCCCCCCCCCCCACCCCCCCCCCCCCCCACCCCCCCCCCCCCCCACCCCCCCCCCCCCCCACCCCCCCCCCCCCCCACCCCCCCCCCCCCCCACCCCCCCCCCCCCCCACCCCCCCCCCCCCCCACCCCCCCCCCCCCCCACCCCCCCCCCCCCCCACCCCCCCCCCCCCCCACCCCCCCCCCCCCCCACCCCCCCCCCCCCCCACCCCCCCCCCCCCCCACCCCCCCCCCCCCCCACCCCCCCCCCCCCCCACCCCCCCCCCCCCCCACCCCCCCCCCCCCCCACCCCCCCCCCCCCCCACCCCCCCCCCCCCCCACCCCCCCCCCCCCCCACCCCCCCCCCCCCCCACCCCCCCCCCCCCCCACCCCCCCCCCCCCCCACCCCCCCCCCCCCCCACCCCCCCCCCCCCCCACCCCCCCCCCCCCCCACCCCCCCCCCCCCCCACCCCCCCCCCCCCCCACCCCCCCCCCCCCCCACCCCCCCCCCCCCCCACCCCCCCCCCCCCCCACCCCCCCCCCCCCCCACCCCCCCCCCCCCCCACCCCCCCCCCCCCCCACCCCCCCCCCCCCCCACCCCCCCCCCCCCCCACCCCCCCCCCCCCCCACCCCCCCCCCCCCCCACCCCCCCCCCCCCCCACCCCCCCCCCCCCCCACCCCCCCCCCCCCCCACCCCCCCCCCCCCCCACCCCCCCCCCCCCCCACCCCCCCCCCCCCCCACCCCCCCCCCCCCCCACCCCCCCCCCCCCCCACCCCCCCCCCCCCCCACCCCCCCCCCCCCCCACCCCCCCCCCCCCCCACCCCCCCCCCCCCCCACCCCCCCCCCCCCCCACCCCCCCCCCCCCCCACCCCCCCCCCCCCCCACCCCCCCCCCCCCCCACCCCCCCCCCCCCCCACCCCCCCCCCCCCCCACCCCCCCCCCCCCCCACCCCCCCCCCCCCCCACCCCCCCCCCCCCCCACCCCCCCCCCCCCCCACCCCCCCCCCCCCCCACCCCCCCCCCCCCCCACCCCCCCCCCCCCCCACCCCCCCCCCCCCCCACCCCCCCCCCCCCCCACCCCCCCCCCCCCCCACCCCCCCCCCCCCCCACCCCCCCCCCCCCCCACCCCCCCCCCCCCCCACCCCCCCCCCCCCCCACCCCCCCCCCCCCCCACCCCCCCCCCCCCCCACCCCCCCCCCCCCCCACCCCCCCCCCCCCCCACCCCCCCCCCCCCCCACCCCCCCCCCCCCCCACCCCCCCCCCCCCCCACCCCCCCCCCCCCCCACCCCCCCCCCCCCCCACCCCCCCCCCCCCCCACCCCCCCCCCCCCCCACCCCCCCCCCCCCCCACCCCCCCCCCCCCCCACCCCCCCCCCCCCCCACCCCCCCCCCCCCCCACCCCCCCCCCCCCCCACCCCCCCCCCCCCCCACCCCCCCCCCCCCCCACCCCCCCCCCCCCCCACCCCCCCCCCCCCCCACCCCCCCCCCCCCCCACCCCCCCCCCCCCCCACCCCCCCCCCCCCCCACCCCCCCCCCCCCCCACCCCCCCCCCCCCCCACCCCCCCCCCCCCCCACCCCCCCCCCCCCCCACCCCCCCCCCCCCCCACCCCCCCCCCCCCCCACCCCCCCCCCCCCCCACCCCCCCCCCCCCCCACCCCCCCCCCCCCCCACCCCCCCCCCCCCCCACCCCCCCCCCCCCCCACCCCCCCCCCCCCCCACCCCCCCCCCCCCCCACCCCCCCCCCCCCCCACCCCCCCCCCCCCCCACCCCCCCCCCCCCCCACCCCCCCCCCCCCCCACCCCCCCCCCCCCCCACCCCCCCCCCCCCCCACCCCCCCCCCCCCCCACCCCCCCCCCCCCCCACCCCCCCCCCCCCCCACCCCCCCCCCCCCCCACCCCCCCCCCCCCCCACCCCCCCCCCCCCCCACCCCCCCCCCCCCCCACCCCCCCCCCCCCCCACCCCCCCCCCCCCCCACCCCCCCCCCCCCCCACCCCCCCCCCCCCCCACCCCCCCCCCCCCCCACCCCCCCCCCCCCCCACCCCCCCCCCCCCCCACCCCCCCCCCCCCCCACCCCCCCCCCCCCCCACCCCCCCCCCCCCCCACCCCCCCCCCCCCCCACCCCCCCCCCCCCCCACCCCCCCCCCCCCCCACCCCCCCCCCCCCCCACCCCCCCCCCCCCCCACCCCCCCCCCCCCCCACCCCCCCCCCCCCCCACCCCCCCCCCCCCCCACCCCCCCCCCCCCCCACCCCCCCCCCCCCCCACCCCCCCCCCCCCCCACCCCCCCCCCCCCCCACCCCCCCCCCCCCCCACCCCCCCCCCCCCCCACCCCCCCCCCCCCCCACCCCCCCCCCCCCCCACCCCCCCCCCCCCCCACCCCCCCCCCCCCCCACCCCCCCCCCCCCCCACCCCCCCCCCCCCCCACCCCCCCCCCCCCCCACCCCCCCCCCCCCCCACCCCCCCCCCCCCCCACCCCCCCCCCCCCCCACCCCCCCCCCCCCCCACCCCCCCCCCCCCCCACCCCCCCCCCCCCCCACCCCCCCCCCCCCCCACCCCCCCCCCCCCCCACCCCCCCCCCCCCCCACCCCCCCCCCCCCCCACCCCCCCCCCCCCCCACCCCCCCCCCCCCCCACCCCCCCCCCCCCCCACCCCCCCCCCCCCCCACCCCCCCCCCCCCCCACCCCCCCCCCCCCCCACCCCCCCCCCCCCCCACCCCCCCCCCCCCCCACCCCCCCCCCCCCCCACCCCCCCCCCCCCCCACCCCCCCCCCCCCCCACCCCCCCCCCCCCCCACCCCCCCCCCCCCCCACCCCCCCCCCCCCCCACCCCCCCCCCCCCCCACCCCCCCCCCCCCCCACCCCCCCCCCCCCCCACCCCCCCCCCCCCCCACCCCCCCCCCCCCCCACCCCCCCCCCCCCCCACCCCCCCCCCCCCCCACCCCCCCCCCCCCCCACCCCCCCCCCCCCCCACCCCCCCCCCCCCCCACCCCCCCCCCCCCCCACCCCCCCCCCCCCCCACCCCCCCCCCCCCCCACCCCCCCCCCCCCCCACCCCCCCCCCCCCCCACCCCCCCCCCCCCCCACCCCCCCCCCCCCCCACCCCCCCCCCCCCCCACCCCCCCCCCCCCCCACCCCCCCCCCCCCCCACCCCCCCCCCCCCCCACCCCCCCCCCCCCCCACCCCCCCCCCCCCCCACCCCCCCCCCCCCCCACCCCCCCCCCCCCCCACCCCCCCCCCCCCCCACCCCCCCCCCCCCCCACCCCCCCCCCCCCCCACCCCCCCCCCCCCCCACCCCCCCCCCCCCCCACCCCCCCCCCCCCCCACCCCCCCCCCCCCCCACCCCCCCCCCCCCCCACCCCCCCCCCCCCCCACCCCCCCCCCCCCCCACCCCCCCCCCCCCCCACCCCCCCCCCCCCCCACCCCCCCCCCCCCCCACCCCCCCCCCCCCCCACCCCCCCCCCCCCCCACCCCCCCCCCCCCCCACCCCCCCCCCCCCCCACCCCCCCCCCCCCCCACCCCCCCCCCCCCCCACCCCCCCCCCCCCCCACCCCCCCCCCCCCCCACCCCCCCCCCCCCCCACCCCCCCCCCCCCCCACCCCCCCCCCCCCCCACCCCCCCCCCCCCCCACCCCCCCCCCCCCCCACCCCCCCCCCCCCCCACCCCCCCCCCCCCCCACCCCCCCCCCCCCCCACCCCCCCCCCCCCCCACCCCCCCCCCCCCCCACCCCCCCCCCCCCCCACCCCCCCCCCCCCCCACCCCCCCCCCCCCCCACCCCCCCCCCCCCCCACCCCCCCCCCCCCCCACCCCCCCCCCCCCCCACCCCCCCCCCCCCCCACCCCCCCCCCCCCCCACCCCCCCCCCCCCCCACCCCCCCCCCCCCCCACCCCCCCCCCCCCCCACCCCCCCCCCCCCCCACCCCCCCCCCCCCCCACCCCCCCCCCCCCCCACCCCCCCCCCCCCCCACCCCCCCCCCCCCCCACCCCCCCCCCCCCCCACCCCCCCCCCCCCCCACCCCCCCCCCCCCCCACCCCCCCCCCCCCCCACCCCCCCCCCCCCCCACCCCCCCCCCCCCCCACCCCCCCCCCCCCCCACCCCCCCCCCCCCCCACCCCCCCCCCCCCCCACCCCCCCCCCCCCCCACCCCCCCCCCCCCCCACCCCCCCCCCCCCCCACCCCCCCCCCCCCCCACCCCCCCCCCCCCCCACCCCCCCCCCCCCCCACCCCCCCCCCCCCCCACCCCCCCCCCCCCCCACCCCCCCCCCCCCCCACCCCCCCCCCCCCCCACCCCCCCCCCCCCCCACCCCCCCCCCCCCCCACCCCCCCCCCCCCCCACCCCCCCCCCCCCCCACCCCCCCCCCCCCCCACCCCCCCCCCCCCCCACCCCCCCCCCCCCCCACCCCCCCCCCCCCCCACCCCCCCCCCCCCCCACCCCCCCCCCCCCCCACCCCCCCCCCCCCCCACCCCCCCCCCCCCCCACCCCCCCCCCCCCCCACCCCCCCCCCCCCCCACCCCCCCCCCCCCCCACCCCCCCCCCCCCCCACCCCCCCCCCCCCCCACCCCCCCCCCCCCCCACCCCCCCCCCCCCCCACCCCCCCCCCCCCCCACCCCCCCCCCCCCCCACCCCCCCCCCCCCCCACCCCCCCCCCCCCCCACCCCCCCCCCCCCCCACCCCCCCCCCCCCCCACCCCCCCCCCCCCCCACCCCCCCCCCCCCCCACCCCCCCCCCCCCCCACCCCCCCCCCCCCCCACCCCCCCCCCCCCCCACCCCCCCCCCCCCCCACCCCCCCCCCCCCCCACCCCCCCCCCCCCCCACCCCCCCCCCCCCCCACCCCCCCCCCCCCCCACCCCCCCCCCCCCCCACCCCCCCCCCCCCCCACCCCCCCCCCCCCCCACCCCCCCCCCCCCCCACCCCCCCCCCCCCCCACCCCCCCCCCCCCCCACCCCCCCCCCCCCCCACCCCCCCCCCCCCCCACCCCCCCCCCCCCCCACCCCCCCCCCCCCCCACCCCCCCCCCCCCCCACCCCCCCCCCCCCCCACCCCCCCCCCCCCCCACCCCCCCCCCCCCCCACCCCCCCCCCCCCCCACCCCCCCCCCCCCCCACCCCCCCCCCCCCCCACCCCCCCCCCCCCCCACCCCCCCCCCCCCCCACCCCCCCCCCCCCCCACCCCCCCCCCCCCCCACCCCCCCCCCCCCCCACCCCCCCCCCCCCCCACCCCCCCCCCCCCCCACCCCCCCCCCCCCCCACCCCCCCCCCCCCCCACCCCCCCCCCCCCCCACCCCCCCCCCCCCCCACCCCCCCCCCCCCCCACCCCCCCCCCCCCCCACCCCCCCCCCCCCCCACCCCCCCCCCCCCCCACCCCCCCCCCCCCCCACCCCCCCCCCCCCCCACCCCCCCCCCCCCCCACCCCCCCCCCCCCCCACCCCCCCCCCCCCCCACCCCCCCCCCCCCCCACCCCCCCCCCCCCCCACCCCCCCCCCCCCCCACCCCCCCCCCCCCCCACCCCCCCCCCCCCCCACCCCCCCCCCCCCCCACCCCCCCCCCCCCCCACCCCCCCCCCCCCCCACCCCCCCCCCCCCCCACCCCCCCCCCCCCCCACCCCCCCCCCCCCCCACCCCCCCCCCCCCCCACCCCCCCCCCCCCCCACCCCCCCCCCCCCCCACCCCCCCCCCCCCCCACCCCCCCCCCCCCCCACCCCCCCCCCCCCCCACCCCCCCCCCCCCCCACCCCCCCCCCCCCCCACCCCCCCCCCCCCCCACCCCCCCCCCCCCCCACCCCCCCCCCCCCCCACCCCCCCCCCCCCCCACCCCCCCCCCCCCCCACCCCCCCCCCCCCCCACCCCCCCCCCCCCCCACCCCCCCCCCCCCCCACCCCCCCCCCCCCCCACCCCCCCCCCCCCCCACCCCCCCCCCCCCCCACCCCCCCCCCCCCCCACCCCCCCCCCCCCCCACCCCCCCCCCCCCCCACCCCCCCCCCCCCCCACCCCCCCCCCCCCCCACCCCCCCCCCCCCCCACCCCCCCCCCCCCCCACCCCCCCCCCCCCCCACCCCCCCCCCCCCCCACCCCCCCCCCCCCCCACCCCCCCCCCCCCCCACCCCCCCCCCCCCCCACCCCCCCCCCCCCCCACCCCCCCCCCCCCCCACCCCCCCCCCCCCCCACCCCCCCCCCCCCCCACCCCCCCCCCCCCCCACCCCCCCCCCCCCCCACCCCCCCCCCCCCCCACCCCCCCCCCCCCCCACCCCCCCCCCCCCCCACCCCCCCCCCCCCCCACCCCCCCCCCCCCCCACCCCCCCCCCCCCCCACCCCCCCCCCCCCCCACCCCCCCCCCCCCCCACCCCCCCCCCCCCCCACCCCCCCCCCCCCCCACCCCCCCCCCCCCCCACCCCCCCCCCCCCCCACCCCCCCCCCCCCCCACCCCCCCCCCCCCCCACCCCCCCCCCCCCCCACCCCCCCCCCCCCCCACCCCCCCCCCCCCCCACCCCCCCCCCCCCCCACCCCCCCCCCCCCCCACCCCCCCCCCCCCCCACCCCCCCCCCCCCCCACCCCCCCCCCCCCCCACCCCCCCCCCCCCCCACCCCCCCCCCCCCCCACCCCCCCCCCCCCCCACCCCCCCCCCCCCCCACCCCCCCCCCCCCCCACCCCCCCCCCCCCCCACCCCCCCCCCCCCCCACCCCCCCCCCCCCCCACCCCCCCCCCCCCCCACCCCCCCCCCCCCCCACCCCCCCCCCCCCCCACCCCCCCCCCCCCCCACCCCCCCCCCCCCCCACCCCCCCCCCCCCCCACCCCCCCCCCCCCCCACCCCCCCCCCCCCCCACCCCCCCCCCCCCCCACCCCCCCCCCCCCCCACCCCCCCCCCCCCCCACCCCCCCCCCCCCCCACCCCCCCCCCCCCCCACCCCCCCCCCCCCCCACCCCCCCCCCCCCCCACCCCCCCCCCCCCCCACCCCCCCCCCCCCCCACCCCCCCCCCCCCCCACCCCCCCCCCCCCCCACCCCCCCCCCCCCCCACCCCCCCCCCCCCCCACCCCCCCCCCCCCCCACCCCCCCCCCCCCCCACCCCCCCCCCCCCCCACCCCCCCCCCCCCCCACCCCCCCCCCCCCCCACCCCCCCCCCCCCCCACCCCCCCCCCCCCCCACCCCCCCCCCCCCCCACCCCCCCCCCCCCCCACCCCCCCCCCCCCCCACCCCCCCCCCCCCCCACCCCCCCCCCCCCCCACCCCCCCCCCCCCCCACCCCCCCCCCCCCCCACCCCCCCCCCCCCCCACCCCCCCCCCCCCCCACCCCCCCCCCCCCCCACCCCCCCCCCCCCCCACCCCCCCCCCCCCCCACCCCCCCCCCCCCCCACCCCCCCCCCCCCCCACCCCCCCCCCCCCCCACCCCCCCCCCCCCCCACCCCCCCCCCCCCCCACCCCCCCCCCCCCCCACCCCCCCCCCCCCCCACCCCCCCCCCCCCCCACCCCCCCCCCCCCCCACCCCCCCCCCCCCCCACCCCCCCCCCCCCCCACCCCCCCCCCCCCCCACCCCCCCCCCCCCCCACCCCCCCCCCCCCCCACCCCCCCCCCCCCCCACCCCCCCCCCCCCCCACCCCCCCCCCCCCCCACCCCCCCCCCCCCCCACCCCCCCCCCCCCCCACCCCCCCCCCCCCCCACCCCCCCCCCCCCCCACCCCCCCCCCCCCCCACCCCCCCCCCCCCCCACCCCCCCCCCCCCCCACCCCCCCCCCCCCCCACCCCCCCCCCCCCCCACCCCCCCCCCCCCCCACCCCCCCCCCCCCCCACCCCCCCCCCCCCCCACCCCCCCCCCCCCCCACCCCCCCCCCCCCCCACCCCCCCCCCCCCCCACCCCCCCCCCCCCCCACCCCCCCCCCCCCCCACCCCCCCCCCCCCCCACCCCCCCCCCCCCCCACCCCCCCCCCCCCCCACCCCCCCCCCCCCCCACCCCCCCCCCCCCCCACCCCCCCCCCCCCCCACCCCCCCCCCCCCCCACCCCCCCCCCCCCCCACCCCCCCCCCCCCCCACCCCCCCCCCCCCCCACCCCCCCCCCCCCCCACCCCCCCCCCCCCCCACCCCCCCCCCCCCCCACCCCCCCCCCCCCCCACCCCCCCCCCCCCCCACCCCCCCCCCCCCCCACCCCCCCCCCCCCCCACCCCCCCCCCCCCCCACCCCCCCCCCCCCCCACCCCCCCCCCCCCCCACCCCCCCCCCCCCCCACCCCCCCCCCCCCCCACCCCCCCCCCCCCCCACCCCCCCCCCCCCCCACCCCCCCCCCCCCCCACCCCCCCCCCCCCCCACCCCCCCCCCCCCCCACCCCCCCCCCCCCCCACCCCCCCCCCCCCCCACCCCCCCCCCCCCCCACCCCCCCCCCCCCCCACCCCCCCCCCCCCCCACCCCCCCCCCCCCCCACCCCCCCCCCCCCCCACCCCCCCCCCCCCCCACCCCCCCCCCCCCCCACCCCCCCCCCCCCCCACCCCCCCCCCCCCCCACCCCCCCCCCCCCCCACCCCCCCCCCCCCCCACCCCCCCCCCCCCCCACCCCCCCCCCCCCCCACCCCCCCCCCCCCCCACCCCCCCCCCCCCCCACCCCCCCCCCCCCCCACCCCCCCCCCCCCCCACCCCCCCCCCCCCCCACCCCCCCCCCCCCCCACCCCCCCCCCCCCCCACCCCCCCCCCCCCCCACCCCCCCCCCCCCCCACCCCCCCCCCCCCCCACCCCCCCCCCCCCCCACCCCCCCCCCCCCCCACCCCCCCCCCCCCCCACCCCCCCCCCCCCCCACCCCCCCCCCCCCCCACCCCCCCCCCCCCCCACCCCCCCCCCCCCCCACCCCCCCCCCCCCCCACCCCCCCCCCCCCCCACCCCCCCCCCCCCCCACCCCCCCCCCCCCCCACCCCCCCCCCCCCCCACCCCCCCCCCCCCCCACCCCCCCCCCCCCCCACCCCCCCCCCCCCCCACCCCCCCCCCCCCCCACCCCCCCCCCCCCCCACCCCCCCCCCCCCCCACCCCCCCCCCCCCCCACCCCCCCCCCCCCCCACCCCCCCCCCCCCCCACCCCCCCCCCCCCCCACCCCCCCCCCCCCCCACCCCCCCCCCCCCCCACCCCCCCCCCCCCCCACCCCCCCCCCCCCCCACCCCCCCCCCCCCCCACCCCCCCCCCCCCCCACCCCCCCCCCCCCCCACCCCCCCCCCCCCCCACCCCCCCCCCCCCCCACCCCCCCCCCCCCCCACCCCCCCCCCCCCCCACCCCCCCCCCCCCCCACCCCCCCCCCCCCCCACCCCCCCCCCCCCCCACCCCCCCCCCCCCCCACCCCCCCCCCCCCCCACCCCCCCCCCCCCCCACCCCCCCCCCCCCCCACCCCCCCCCCCCCCCACCCCCCCCCCCCCCCACCCCCCCCCCCCCCCACCCCCCCCCCCCCCCACCCCCCCCCCCCCCCACCCCCCCCCCCCCCCACCCCCCCCCCCCCCCACCCCCCCCCCCCCCCACCCCCCCCCCCCCCCACCCCCCCCCCCCCCCACCCCCCCCCCCCCCCACCCCCCCCCCCCCCCACCCCCCCCCCCCCCCACCCCCCCCCCCCCCCACCCCCCCCCCCCCCCACCCCCCCCCCCCCCCACCCCCCCCCCCCCCCACCCCCCCCCCCCCCCACCCCCCCCCCCCCCCACCCCCCCCCCCCCCCACCCCCCCCCCCCCCCACCCCCCCCCCCCCCCACCCCCCCCCCCCCCCACCCCCCCCCCCCCCCACCCCCCCCCCCCCCCACCCCCCCCCCCCCCCACCCCCCCCCCCCCCCACCCCCCCCCCCCCCCACCCCCCCCCCCCCCCACCCCCCCCCCCCCCCACCCCCCCCCCCCCCCACCCCCCCCCCCCCCCACCCCCCCCCCCCCCCACCCCCCCCCCCCCCCACCCCCCCCCCCCCCCACCCCCCCCCCCCCCCACCCCCCCCCCCCCCCACCCCCCCCCCCCCCC
Organism: Sphaerodactylus townsendi; assembly: GCF_021028975.2. Taxonomy (NCBI): domain Eukaryota; kingdom Metazoa; phylum Chordata; class Lepidosauria; order Squamata; family Sphaerodactylidae; genus Sphaerodactylus; species Sphaerodactylus townsendi. Next base: position 134,236,693 of record NC_059429.1, on the reverse strand, counting down.
ACCCCCCCCCCCCCCCACCCCCCCCCCCCCCCACCCCCCCCCCCCCCCACCCCCCCCCCCCCCCACCCCCCCCCCCCCCCACCCCCCCCCCCCCCCACCCCCCCCCCCCCCCACCCCCCCCCCCCCCCACCCCCCCCCCCCCCCACCCCCCCCCCCCCCCACCCCCCCCCCCCCCCACCCCCCCCCCCCCCCACCCCCCCCCCCCCCCACCCCCCCCCCCCCCCACCCCCCCCCCCCCCCACCCCCCCCCCCCCCCACCCCCCCCCCCCCCCACCCCCCCCCCCCCCCACCCCCCCCCCCCCCCACCCCCCCCCCCCCCCACCCCCCCCCCCCCCCACCCCCCCCCCCCCCCACCCCCCCCCCCCCCCACCCCCCCCCCCCCCCACCCCCCCCCCCCCCCACCCCCCCCCCCCCCCACCCCCCCCCCCCCCCACCCCCCCCCCCCCCCACCCCCCCCCCCCCCCACCCCCCCCCCCCCCCACCCCCCCCCCCCCCCACCCCCCCCCCCCCCCACCCCCCCCCCCCCCCACCCCCCCCCCCCCCCACCCCCCCCCCCCCCCACCCCCCCCCCCCCCCACCCCCCCCCCCCCCCACCCCCCCCCCCCCCCACCCCCCCCCCCCCCCACCCCCCCCCCCCCCCACCCCCCCCCCCCCCCACCCCCCCCCCCCCCCACCCCCCCCCCCCCCCACCCCCCCCCCCCCCCACCCCCCCCCCCCCCCACCCCCCCCCCCCCCCACCCCCCCCCCCCCCCACCCCCCCCCCCCCCCACCCCCCCCCCCCCCCACCCCCCCCCCCCCCCACCCCCCCCCCCCCCCACCCCCCCCCCCCCCCACCCCCCCCCCCCCCCACCCCCCCCCCCCCCCACCCCCCCCCCCCCCCACCCCCCCCCCCCCCCACCCCCCCCCCCCCCCACCCCCCCCCCCCCCCACCCCCCCCCCCCCCCACCCCCCCCCCCCCCCACCCCCCCCCCCCCCCACCCCCCCCCCCCCCCACCCCCCCCCCCCCCCACCCCCCCCCCCCCCCACCCCCCCCCCCCCCCACCCCCCCCCCCCCCCACCCCCCCCCCCCCCCACCCCCCCCCCCCCCCACCCCCCCCCCCCCCCACCCCCCCCCCCCCCCACCCCCCCCCCCCCCCACCCCCCCCCCCCCCCACCCCCCCCCCCCCCCACCCCCCCCCCCCCCCACCCCCCCCCCCCCCCACCCCCCCCCCCCCCCACCCCCCCCCCCCCCCACCCCCCCCCCCCCCCACCCCCCCCCCCCCCCACCCCCCCCCCCCCCCACCCCCCCCCCCCCCCACCCCCCCCCCCCCCCACCCCCCCCCCCCCCCACCCCCCCCCCCCCCCACCCCCCCCCCCCCCCACCCCCCCCCCCCCCCACCCCCCCCCCCCCCCACCCCCCCCCCCCCCCACCCCCCCCCCCCCCAAGAATTACCATGTTTCCCCGAAAAGAAGAAGAAGAAGAAGAAGAAGAGGAGGAGGAGGAGGAGGATCCCCCCCCCCCCCCACCCCCCCCCCCCCCCACCCCCCCCCCCCCCCACCCCCCCCCCCCCCCACCCCCCCCCCCCCCCACCCCCCCCCCCCCCCACCCCAGGAGGAGGAGGAGGAGGAGGAGGAGGAGTAGGAGGAGGAGTTTGGATTTATATTCCCCCTTTCTCTCCTGCAGGAGACTCAAAGGGGCTTACAATCTCCTTGCCCTTCCCCCCTCACAACAAACACCCTGTGAGGTATGTGGGGCTGAGAGAGCTCCAAGAAGCTGTGACTAGCCCAAGGTCACCCAGCTGGCGTGTGTGGGAGTGCACAGGCTAATCTGAATTCCCCAGATAAGCCTCCACAGCTCGGGCGGCAGAGCTGGGAATCAAACCCGGTTCCTCCAGATTAGATACACGAGCTCTTAACCTCCTATGCCACTGCTGCTCCACAGTGTCTTACATTAATTTTTGCTCCCAAAGATGCGCTGTGTCTTATTTTCAGGGGATGTCTTATTTTTCCGCTCCACACCAGAGCTGCATGCTCTGGTGTTCTGTTCGACGGGCATGCTTCCAAACAAAAACTTTGCTACGTCTTACTTTCGGGGGATGCTTTATAATTAGCACTTCAGCAAAACCTCTACGTCGTCTTATTTTCAGGGGATGTCTTATTTTCGGGGAAACAGGGTAGCTGTTAGCAGGGCTAAAGAGTCCTAATGTAAAAAGGGGGAAGAGGGGATAATGGATGACCAGAGGCGTATCTGGGGAAAATGTAGCTCAGTGCAGAATCTGAATTTTCTGTCCTCCCTCAGCTATCCCTGCCCTCCCTTCCACATCCCCCTGTATACGGGGCTGCCCCCCCCACCATGACCAAACAACTTCATTTGCACCGGATCTTGAAGTCAGTGTATGGACCGGGGGGAGGAGGAGGAGGGGTGTGGGGGTGATTTTGCACCCCCATCTGACTAAATGGCCACATATGTCCCCCTGGGCGGTACGCCCCTGTGAATGACATAGAATGTCTGAAACTTTTTTGCACTTTTTATTTTTTTCAATCCTATTGCATTGCTTATTAGATTCCTCACACTATTTGATTGCGTTGCTTTGTACCATGTGTTCACCTTGAGTCTCAAGGGCAAAATTGGTAAATAAATAATAAAGCACGAATCAATACATTAACAAAGGAAATAAATAATGATCGGGTGGCCACCACTGTAGCCATTTGCCCCCTTCCTCATGAAAACTTTCTGGCTATAGGCCTGCTTGGCCTTGTAAAGATCAGCTTCCCCGGATATAATGCTTAAGAGAGGGTGGACTTTTTGACATCATACTCAACTAGAGATATTTTCCCTCTCAGATCCTGCCTTCTCTAGGTTCCAGGGAATCCCCAGCTCAGAGTTGGCAACCTTGCTTTTCCGTTAGAAATTCCATTAGGTCCAAAAATCATCAAGTCCTGTTGTTTCCTACGTGGCTGGTTAGTGAAGGTAGAAAACGGGAGAATTCTCCCTGTTGGGCTGTTTTAAAAACATGTTTTAGAAATATGGTAAAGTTCCTTGTTTAAGGAAAGTGTCCTTCTTTTGATTTCTAGAAACAAAATTAAGTATTTGAAAGTATTAAGTATTTGACAGGCAGTCAATCAGAGGAGAAGTAGTTGTTTCTGTTGGCAGTAGACGATAGGACTTGCTATAATGAGTTTAAATTATGGACAGAAGGAGACCAGCTGGAAATTAGGAACTTTTTTTTTACAGTAAGAGTTTTTTACAGTAACAGAGAAATTATTAATGCCCCGCCCCCGGAATGGTCTGACCACGCCCCAGTGGGTGCCCAGCCTGGTATTTCACTACGCCACTGTTTGAATCCCACCACCATGGAAACCTGTTACTAAAATTTTTGGATTCCACCACTGCTTTCAGCTATGGATTTTCTGGAAAGAAGGAGAAAGAACAACTTACCACCAACAACAAAGAAAAGGTTGCTTTCAATGACTGCTGTTCCTGGTGATAAGAACCCCAGAGTGCTTCAAAGATCGACTACAATCAGCAGAGATCAGAATGAAGAGCAGAGAATGAAAAGGTCCCAGTTGGTGTCTCAGGCAAGACCGAGGGCACAGGCCCACAAACTACCCTCTCTAGATGCAGTGTACGCTCTCTGGCAAATGGACAAACATGTCCTCAAAGGAACTGATCTTCGAAGCCATTTAGAACTGAGTAGTCGTGCAATTTTTTGTAACCAAGATTGGGTTTTTAATTTTGTTTGCTCACTTTATGTATAGCCTGGGATGATCTGGATGACCCAGAGACTAACCTAATTTTGTCAGATCTCAAAAGCTAAGCAGGGTCAGTCCTGGCTAGTACTTGGATAAGAGACCACCAAGGGATATCATGGTTGCTGTGCAGAGGAAGAGGAAGAGGAAGAGGAAGAGGAAGAGGAAGAGGAAGAGGAAGAAGAAGAAGAAGAAGAAGAAGAAGAAGAAGAAGAAGAAGAAGAAGAAGAAGAGTTTGGATTTCTATCCCCCCTTTCTCTCCTGCAGGAGACTCAAAGAGGCTTATGATCTCCCTGCCCTTCCCCCCTCACAACAAACACCCTGTGAGGTGGGTGGGGCTGAGAGAGCTCCGAGAAGCTGTGACTAGCCCAAGGTCACCCAGCTGGCGTGTGTGGGAGTGCCCAGGTTAATCTGCATTCCCCAGATAAGCCTCCCCAGCTCAGCTGGCAGAGCTGGGAATCAAACCCGGTTCCTCCAGATTAGAGACACGAGCTCTTAACCTCCTACGCCACTGCTGCTTTGCTGCTCTGAAAGCCCCCTTGCTCCCTTGTGTTTATTTTATGGTACGTGCACATATACATATAATAAAATCATATAATATATGTGTATATACATTATATAATATATTATATATATATACATATATACATACATATAATGTACACACACATGTACCAGTGTATGGACATGCATATGATTTATCAATAACTAGATCGATCTATATAGATATAGATAAACACACAGATACAAATAGTAGTGTGCTATTGTACTCAGTACTTTTTAGCAGCCTTCATTGGGACCTCATGTCCTTGTAGTTTCGTTATGAGCTGCCGCCAAACCCATCATAGCCCGTGAAGCTCCGGGTTCACCTTCTGGAGCTCGGCAGCGTGCCTTGGAACTAGTTTGAGCTGGGGGTAAAGGGGACGTCGGGGAGCAATCATGCTGATAGCTTCAGAAAGACGGCTATGCCAGTCATTCACCAGTTCATCTAACGAGTCCCTGGGGGAAGGCATCGGATCTTGCAGAACATTCTGGAAACCAACAGCAGCCTCTGCGGAAGACCATAAATCCGCTGGAAAACTCAGCTGGGACTCCAGAGTAAAATGACCTGATCTAACAGTCTATCAACAGGGGTCAGACCAATATCAATCCCCAAGCTGAAGACTGGATCCGGGGTGTGGCCCGCTACATGTGTGGGCCCAGAAACAACTTGAGAGAATCTCAGTGTTGCCACAGAAGACACTAGGGGCGATTCCGCACACGAGTAAAATAGGTTCAACCCAGTTCCCTGAGAAGGGCACTGACCTAGGTCGAAGCCATTGTTGTTCCCCACTGCAACCAGCTTGATCCCAGCTTGGAGGGTGGAATCATCCTGTGCCTCTTCGCCACTCCGTTCCGATTGGCTACTGTTCTACAGCCATGTTCCGTCTATCCCCACACACGTTATAAAAAAAAACTGCCACAGGAATGGAGGGACGAAGGTGGCGTTTTTTGATTGGCCAGCTGTACGCATGCCCGAAACACTCAGCTGTGATTGGCTGAATGGGGGAATTCTGGCACCAGAGATTCCGCACTTTACTGGAATCGAGCTGAGTTCGAAAGGCGGGTTCCCTGAAAAAGTAGCAGTTCCCAACTGGAGTCGGAAATTTGACCGTTACATGGGGCGAAGCTGGAACAAAACCACGTCGATCCCAGTGGTTGTGCGGAGCACTTAAATCAAATTTAGGTCGATAACGCAAGTGCGGAATCGACCTAGGACTCAGTGGTGGCGAACCTGTGGCACTCCAGATGTTCATGGACTACAATTCCAATCAGCCCCTGCCAGCCTGGCCAATTGGGCATTGTAGTCCATGAGCATCTGGAGTGCCACAGGTTCGCCACCACGGCTCTAGGCGGGCACATCGGCATGGATGTTGAAATCCCCCAGGACTTACAGATGAAAGAACCCCAAGGCCCTACCCAATACCCCCTCAACAGGCTGCGGTCACATCAGACAGATGGTCAAACTCTCCTCACGGTCCCACACCAGGCCTAACAATACAATCAATATGAGGGATCTTTGGGGCTAGAAGTGTCCTGAAGGAGAAAGACACCCGAATTAGTATTGTTGCCCCCCCCCCAGTCCTTTGTCTGGGACTGATGACACCTGGGGGGGGGGAGTTCTTTCAAGGCAGATGTCTTGCCTTCCCTTGCCCAGATCTTGATCACACATGCCAGGTCCACTTCATCTGCTGCAAAACAACCCTGCAGCCTAGTGGTCTTATTACTGATGGACCTAGCATTCCTCAACATCAGTGTCAGAGAATGGTTTAAATTCCTACGGCCACCACCCTCCATATCTTGGGATGGGATGAAGGTTGGAAGACGTCTGAGTCACAGAGTCGACTCTCCAAAGCATCTGGGAGTTGGACTCAGTGGTCTGGAGAGCAGCTATAATTCTGGGGGGGGGCCTCCAGTCCCCACCTGGGGGTTGGCAATCCTCCTACCTGCCTGGTCATTCCTGGTTGCATCGGAGCTGAAAGGAGCAGCAGTGGCGTAGGAGGATAAGAGCTCGTGTATCTAATCTGGAGGAACCGGGTTTGATTCCCAGCTCTGCCGCATGAGCTGCAGAGGCTTATCTGGGGAATTCAGACTAGCCTGTGCACTCCCACACACGCCAGCTGGGTGACCTTGGGCTAGTCACAGCTTCTCGGAGCTCTCTCAGCCCCACCTACCTCACAGGGTGTTTTTTGTGAGGGGGGAAGGGCAAGGAGATTGTAAGCCCCTTTGAGTCTCCTGCAGGAGAGAAAGGGGGGATATAAATCCAAAACTCCTCCTCCTCCTCCTCCTCCTCCTCCTCCTCCTCCTCCTCCTCCTCCTCCTCCTCTTCTTCTTCTTCTTCTTCTTCTTCTTCTTCTTCTTCTTCTTCTTCTTCTTCTTCTTCTTCTTCTTCTTCTTCTTCTTCTTCTTCTTCTTCTTCTTCTTCTTCTTCTTCTTCTTCTTCTTCCTTGCAGCTCTGCTAACACCTCTTAGCGGAACTTCTTATTGGGCCTTTAAAGGCCAAACTGTCCCCAAATGCAAAAGTGCTCCCCCTCCCAGGTCTGTAGTCATCTCCTGGGCGACTGGCAGAATGCTAATTATAGCAAGCGACGTGCGTGTTTTGGGCCGCAGACAGGTGCTTTGCTTCAAGCTCCATCACATCTCAAAACCCACTTCGTTCAGTCTGCAAGCAAGTTACTAATCAGGCCAGTGGGATTAATTCAGCATTTAATGAAATGGTCTGCTGATACGTTCAAACAACAAACTGCACCGTAGGGCGAAGAACCCGAGGGATGGTTTCTGATGGTACAACAGGTTATCAACTTGCAGAAATTCCCCGAAACCATTCCATCTTTTCTAATAAGGGTCCCTGGTACACCGAAGTCCTTCATTTGAACTTTGAGAATGCCCAGCGAATATCTAACAGCTTGAAGGCCCGTGATTGCCGGGGTCCAGATCTCTGAAATGAAATCTGTGAATAGATGCAGGTTGCATCTATAAGAACATAAGAACATAAGAACAAGCCCGCTGGATCAGACCAGAGTCCATCTAGTCGCAGTGGCCCACCAGGTGCCTTTGGGAGCTCACCTGCAGGAGGTGAAAGCAATGGCCTCCTGCTGCTGCTGCTGCTCCCGAGCACCTGGTCTGTTAAGGCATTTGCAATCTCAGATCAAAGAGGATCAAGATTGGTAGCCATAAATCGACTTCTCCTCCATAAATCTGTCCAAGCCCCTTTTAAAGCTATCCAGGTGAGTGGCCATCACCACCTCCTGTGGCAGCATATTCCAAACACCAATCACACGTTGCGTGAAGAAGTGTTTCCTTTTATTAGTCCTAATTCTTCCCCCCAGCATTTTCAATGTATTCCCCCCTGGTTCTAGTATTGTGAGAAAGAGAGAAAAATTTATCTCTGTCCACATTTTCTACCCCATGCATAATTTTATAGACTTCAATCATATCCCCTCTCAGACGTCTCCTCTCCAAACTAAAGAGTCCCAAACGCTGCAGCCTCTCCTCATAAGGAAGGTGCTCCAGTTCCTCAGTCATCCTCGTTGCTCTTCTCTGCACTTTTTCTATCTCTTCAATATCCTTTTTGAGATGTGGCGACCAGAACTGAACACAGGACTCCAAGTGCAATCGCACCACTGCTTTATATAAGGGACAGTTTTATTATCAATTCCTTTTCTAATGATCCCCAGCATAGAGTTTGCCTTTTTCACAGCTGCCATGCATTGAGTTGACATTCCCATGGAACTATCAACTGTCAACATGGAACTATACATGCTTGTATAGAACCATCATCTCCCCATAATTCATGCCTAGGAATTTAGATCACTGGGAGAGCCCCTCCCGACTGTTTGTCAGGTTCTATGACTGACGTCATGTGAGCTCCCCAAGGCACCTGGTGGGCCACTGCAAGTAGCAGAGAGCTGGACTAGATGGACTTTGGTCTGATCCAGCTGGCTTGTTCTTATGTCAACACGAGACTCTGGATTCTTGATCAGAAGTCTTTATTGATAACAGCAGCACATACCTGGCTTTGCGAAAGCCGGTCCTGACCACTCTTGCAATGGCAACTGCCTTTGTCCCCTCGCAGAAACCATAAATCCCTCTCCCTTCTCCACTGGAATGAGAGAAAGACACAGCGGAAAAGAAAGACCCATTGGGGAGGTGAGCATCTCAAGGTCGGCGCAGCGATAGACCAGCCACCTGCCGCCACCCCCTTCAGAGTCGGCACTAGGGTCATTCCTAGTTGTCCATAGATGCAAGCGTCAAATGAAATGAAATGAAGGTCCATTAACATAGGAGAGGGGAGCAAACACTACCCCTTCTCCTGAGTAGGTGTGGATGCCCTCACCTGAGGGCATTCCTTTGATGGGAGAAAGCACATCCTGACACTGTTCCAGCCATCCAAAAAAGCTTGTTTGGCTGGAAACACGAGAGGGGCCCTTCTCAGTGGCACCCCCCAATTATGGAACAATCTCCCCAGAGGGATGTGCCAGCCCCCCTCCCTTTTGATCTTTAGGAGGCAGCTGAGGACCGTTCTACATAGCTGGAGTCTGCAGTATCCGGAAGCTCCACCCAGGATTCCAGCTGATCTCCAAGCAGCAGAGACCAGATTCCTTGGGGAAAACAGGCAACAGCTACTCTAAAGGCTGGACCCTATGGCATTACATTCTGCCAAACTTCCTCCCCTCCCCAGACTCCCCTCCCAAAATCATGAGGAATTTCCATATCCAGAGCTGAGAATCCCAGAAGGACCGTCGTCTCCCATGCATTCCTTCCTGGGAATTAAGATCACAAGGGGGCTTTCCCCACTGACAGAGTTAAACTGGTTTCTACCTAGGTTCGCCTCAGTGAATCCCCACTGCCACCGAGCTCAGCGTTGTTTTGTCTCAGTTCCCCCCCCCCCTCAGAACTGCGACATCCTTGTCGCAGTTATGAACGACACTTTTCTGCCGGAACAAGGCCGATACCGCTTCGAGGCTTCGAAGTGGGGAAGCATCGAAACGACACCTCATCCGTTCAACCAATCACGAGCCGCTTTTGTGGCATGCGCAGAACGGGAGAGTCGTGGCGGGCAGAAAGTGCATGTAACTGTAAAAACTGTAAAAAAAAAAGAACGCTCCCGTTTCCCACCGTAACACAAGCGCCAATCACGAGCGAGGAGCGAAACAGGCACCAAAATGATCCCGCCCACTTAGCTCGGTTCCAGGGGGCCAACTCAGTTGCTGTGGGGACAGCCTAGAATCACCCTCCACTGAAGGGAACCGAGTCGAGCTTGTTTGGCTGGAAACACGAGAGGGGCCCTTCTGTAGTGGGGAAAGCCCCAAGGTGAGGCCAAAGAGGCCCTACATGGAACAGAATGTTGGCCAACAACTTGGAAACATGGACAAACTCTTCATGTGGTGGAAAGCTCCGGTGGACGCCTGGCCTGACTCTTTCCGATTGTCTTTCAAACGAAGACATACAACAAAGACTTGGAATTACACCGATTACAAAGAAAATGCGGGAAGCACAGGAAGAAAACATGAAAATGAACAGAACTTGGCTGCCAGTTTTGAAAAACACTAGAGTCAAAATAGTGACTAATCAGCTCCACACAGGCACAGAATGACTACAGATAATCAAAGGGAGCAAAGGCCAGACTACTTCTATTCAGATGCCTCACCTATTGACCTTGCTATCTGTTTTGTTACTCACATGCTTCACTTCATTGTTACTCACTTGCCAGGCCATTCCTATGCAGATGCCCTCACCTATTGACCTTTACTCACAGGTATATATACCCCACTTGCTTTCCTTTCCAACTATCAGATCCTCTGAAGATGCCAGCCACAGATGCAGGCGAAACATCAGGAGAGAATGCTGCTAGAACACGGCCATACAGCCCAGAAACCACACAGCACAGTTATGCGACTGAAGGGGGCTTCTATTGCAAAAACGGCCCTAAATGTTGACCCTGGAGGCCACCGCCAACGTGGAAGACCAAAGAAATGGTGGATGGACAGCATTGCTGGAGATCTGTTTTATAGCTAGAATGTTGGGTTAAAATACTGTTATTTATTTATTCATGCCATGTTATTCACTTCCTGTTTATTGATGTTATGCTTTGTGGGTTATTATTGAATGTTATGATTATTGTTGATGTTATCCTGCAGCTGTTGTTCACCGCCCTGAACCCTTCGGGGGTAGGGCGGTATACAAATCCAATAAACTAAACTAAACTAAACTAAACTAAACTATGTGTTCTGTCAACTTTACCCCCGAAAATGCCTCAAATCTAGCTATTTGACAAGGAAAATGTCAGTGCTGACCCCCTCAAAGGGAATATAGCCCAAGAACAAGAAGAAGGAGAGACCAAAGAAGGTTGAATCCGGCCGTGAAAGTCTTCGACAATACAATTTCCTATGTTCACTTTCTCTGTATACTGACAGACGATAAGAAATTGTGTAGAAAAGACCTTCTGTCGACAACAAACTTCCCTATGCGCATTTTTTCTGGAAAGGAGGAATCTATTGCAAAATGCATGACAGGTTTCTAGCAGAGGTTACCAAGGCCGACTTCCCCAACCCATGCAAAATGGGAATTAAAAAATAAAAACAACATGAAAAATTAAACAGGCTGAAATCCACATTCGGTAAGCATATCAACAAATAGGTCCGCATGTAACTGAAGCAAATTCAGGCCTTTGCTACCCCTGAGACATGCTGGAGGTTGAAGAAGAAGAAGAAGTTTTTGGATTTATACCTCACTTTTCTCAAACTAGAAAAAGAAGAAGAAGAAGAAGAAGAAGGAGAAGGAGAAGGAGAAGGAGAAGAAGAGGAGGAGGAGGAGGAGGAGGAGGAGGAGGAGGAAGAAGAGCTTGGATTTATATCCCCCCCCCTTTCTCTCCTGAAGGAGACAAAGGGGCTGACAATCTCCTTGCCCTTCCCCCCTCACAACAAACACCCTGTGAGGTAGGTGGGGCTGAGAGAGCTCCAAGAAACTGTGACTAGCCCAAGGTCACCCAGCTGGCGTGTGTGGGAGTGTACAGGCTAATCTGAATTCCCCAGATAAGCCTCCACAGCTCAGGCTGCAGACCTGGGAATCAAACCCGGTTCCTCCAGATTAGATACACGAGACTTTTCGAGACCGAGTGCCCAAATTGCAACCCAAAACCCACTTATTCATCGCAAAGTGCCAATGGGGCAATTTAACCTGAATAACCCCCTCAAGCAGGGGGCGGCCTGCTGTAGCCTCCAGCAAGTCCTAAATGCGCCGCTCTGCACCTCTCTAGCATCTCTGCCGCCTCTGCTTCCCCCCCCCCCCGGGCAGCAGCCACCTGGAGCACAGGTACCAGGCCTGCCAGAGGAGTCCTGCCTGCTCGCTGAGGTGCATGCACATCAAGTCTGCTGCTCACTGCTCTTTGCCCTGGCACTGTTACATCAGAGCCCCCTCATATTGAGGGGCCTGCCGTCCCCCTCTTTGGGGTAGGTTTTAATTGGGGTTTTGGACGCCTCTTGTTCATTCATTCATTCATTCATTCATTCATTCATTCATTCATTCATTCATTCATTCATTCATTGTTATCCGCTGTTTTATTTATTTATTGTTATCCGCTGTTTTATATGAATTTTAAGATGTTTTATTGATGATTAATAGGATGGAGCCTATGTATTGTATTGTGTATGATTTGCTCCTGTCTAATGTTTTTGAACTATGTTGTTCACCGCCCGGAGCCCTTCGGGGATCGGGCGGTATAGAAATTGAAGATATAAATAAAAATAAATTAAAAAAATAAAAGTCCAGCGGCCTAGGCCAGCCTAGATGTGGGGGAGGGCAATTTTCCCCCCCCCACATGACGAACTCTGTGCACGCGTGCCCACAGAGAGGGCTCTGAGTGCCACCTCTGGCACCCGTGCCACAGGTCCGCCACCACTGCTATAAGGAGTTGCAAAGGTGCTTAAAATCACCTTCCCACAATGTGATCGGCTGTGCGGCACGCAAAAGAGAACGAAAAAGGGACCGCCTCTCTGCAACAGCCGGACAATCATAAACGTGTTGCTGCATACTCACTACCTGGGGAGGAAACGTGCTTGGGGGACTTTGTACACTGTCGCGCACTCAGAGAACGTTGGGCGACCTGCAGAGAATAGCAGGTGGGTAGATTCTCCCTGAGAGTGGCTGGCATGGAATTTAAAGTGAACGAGCGGAAGAGCGGGGAATAAAACGTCTCCTGCCTGCTGTGTTCACGTGGGAATGCCTCCAGTTTGGGCAAAAGGATCGCTGGTTTAGTGATTTTTTAAAATCCTGGGTTGTGGGGAATGAAATGGGCCAAACTCGTTTTGGAAACAGGATCTGTGCCAACTCCCCCCCCCCCGTTTATATAACGTTCTATACCAGTTCTATTTGGCCTGTGAGGAATCCACCATGCTTCCAACTGTAACAAACCAGTAAAGCCCAGACCAAAAGGAACTACTTAAGTTCTTTATTGAGCTGGCATGCTTCGTCGATCACAGGCAATGCGGGAACTGACCCCTCAATGTTCGAACAGCCTCTTTTACGGGCTCCCAGCCAGTTCCCGCCAAAGCTGGGTAAACAACTTTGGGTTCTCATCCCAAACCTCTTAGAAACAGTTTCACACAGACAGGCAAAAGAAACAAGAGAAACAAGCAACGGATAACAGTAACATTCCCCGGTCTGGGCTTCCCGCCAACCTCCTCAGAAGAGAATCATTCAAGGTTGAATAGCAACCTTACACCAACTCTCTGGGCGGCCATACAGTACCAGTGCCAATCCAATCTGACCATTAGGTCAACAGCATGTGGATGAAGTCTTGTGTGGAAGCTCGGTGGCGGGTACTGCTTGAGCAACCAGATGGGCTTATGACTCTCCAAAACGTGGGATTGTCTCATCTCCTCTCCAGCTGAAAGCTCACGCAAGCCACCGTGGCCACAGCGCTCTCTTTTAGTCCCTCCCCCCCGCAAGCTGTTGAGCAAACACAGCCTGAGTCAATATCCAGTGGTTTCCTGGACTTCCTTCCCTTTTCAGATTCATCAGACAGTCACTAGAAAACCCCTCTTTAACCAAAACACACACAAAAAACCAGTGCCTTCCGGGCTGCATGCATGTTCTTGTTACAAGCGGAGTGTGGCCCGGGTAGGGCGGAGCAAACTCTGGAAGGGGCCAGAAGATCTCATGGAATGACATTTGACCTCCAGACAAGAGAGACCCATTCCCCTGGAGAGAATGGCTGCGTTCAATAGTGGATCCTATGTATTATACCCTGATAAGGTCCCTCCCCTCCCCAAACCCCACCCTCCTCAGACTCCACCCCCCAAATCACCAGGAATTTCCCAACTTGGAATTGGCAACCCTATCCCTCGGGCCTCCAGTCAGGCTGGCTTTTATTCCTACTGATCCAGAATGGTGTAGTGGTTAGAAACTAGGACTCTAATCTGGATAACTGGGTTTGATCCCCCACTCCTCCACTGCAGTGCAGTCTTATCTGGTGAACCAGATGTGTTTCCCCGCTCCTGCCCATGAAGCCTGCCGGGCGACCTTGGGCCAGTCACTGCTCTCTCAGAAATCCCCACCTGGCTCACAAGGTGGTTGCTATGGAGAGGGGAAGGGAAAGGGGCTTGTAAGCCCCTTTGAGATTCCTTATGGTTGAGAAAAGAAGGCTATAAATCCCAATTCAGCATCTTCTTCTTCTAATCTGGTGAACTGGATTATGTTTCCCTACTCCTACATATGAAGCCTGCTGGGCGACCTTGAGCCAGTCCCAGTTCTCTCTGAACTCTCTCAGCCCCGCCTGCCTCACAAGGTGTCTGTTGTGGGGAGAGGAAGGGAAGGAGTTTGTAAGCTGCTCTGAGACTCCTTAGAGAAGAGAAAGGAAGGGTATGAACCCAAACTTTTCTTTTTCTAATGATCTATCCTGCAGGGAAGGCATCCTATATAGACCAGAGCTGAGTGGCACGAAGCGTGCTGGAAAAGATCGTGACCTGGATGAGTGGTCTTGAAGATCTGACTAGTGGGTGATACTTGACACTCATGCTTTAGACCAGAGGTCCAACTCTGGCGCTTCAGATGTTCATGGACTACAATTCCCATCAGCCCCTGCCAGAGTTGGACACCCCTTTTTTTTGACCATCACTGTCTCGAAGCAGGTTATCTACCACCCGGATCTTATCTCCAAGGAACTCTCAGTAAGTTTTCAGGGAACTTCAGGTTCTCAGCCTTGAAAATCAGGAACCTATTCCAACAGCTGGGACCTGCCTTCAACTAGTCCAGTGGTGGCGAACCTTTGGCACGGGTGCCAGAGGTGGCACTCAGAGCCCTCTCTGTGGGCACATGCAAGCAGAGTCCCCCCCCCCCACACACACATAACTAGGCTGGCCTGGGCCGCTGGGCTCGATTATTAGCATTAAATTATTATTATTATTAGCATTAAACCTATTAGCATTAAACCTAAGACCTAGTTTTGGGGAAGCAGTGTAGGTAACCCTTTTAAGCACTGTTAAACCCCACTGATTTTCATGCAAAGAACTAAAGTGCGATCCTTTACCTGGGAGTAAGCTCGGTTGCTAACAACAGGGCTTGCTTCTGAGTAAACCCTCCTAGGGTCGTGATTCACCCGTTGGAAGAGTCGCATGGTTGCTTCAAAGCAAAGCCACCGAATATGACTAAGCTTACTCCCGAGTAACACGCGCCTCGGAGCTAACCGTTTTTCCTAAACTAAAACCTCAGTATTCATGTTGAATTGCCGTGGTGGCACTTTGCGATAAATAAGTGGGTTTTGGGTTGCAATTTGGGCACTTGGTCTCGAAAAGGTTCGCCACCACTGAACTAGTCTATCAAGATCAGTCTTGTCTGCTCTGACTGGCAGTTCCTTCCCAGGGTCTCAGGCAGGGGTCTTTCACAACACTTCCTGTTTGGTCCTTTTAACTGGAGATGCCGGGGACGGAACCTGGGACTTTCTGTATGCCAAGCAAAAGCTCTACCTTGGAACCACAGCCCTTTCCAAACATTTGGGTCAAGAACCCCCCATATACAGTCTGCCCTGAAGCCGTGCTTAGCTCCTGGACCATGGGAAGGTCCTTTCCAAACCCAACTCTGGAAGCACCTTTGTTGATCTGGGACCTAGGCAACCCAGTTCTGAGCCCAAGTGGTGTAGTGGTTAAGAGCAGGTGGATTCTAATCTGGAGGACTGGGTTTGATTCCCCACTCCTCCACCTGAGTGGCGGAGGCTTATCTGGGGAACCAGACGTGTTTCAACCGCACTCCTGCATTCCTGCTGGGTGACCTTGGACTAGTTCTCTCAGGACTCCCTCAGCCTCAGCTACTTCACAAGGTGTCTGTTGTGGGGAGAGGAAGGGAAAGGAGCTTGGAAGCCACCCTGAGTCTCCTTATAGGAGAGAAAGGTGGGGTATAAATCCAAACTCCTCTTCTTCTTAGAGTAATTGAGACGGGTCTCATCTTTCATGACACATTACTACAATTTCCACCCTCCAGGTGGGCTTGGAGATCTTCCAGAATTCCAGTTGATCTCCAGATTACAGAGATCATTTCCCCTGGAGGGCATGGTGAGTTCAGAGGTCAGGTTCTATGTCATCTTCCCTTCCCTTCCCCAAATTCTGCCCTACAAGGTCCATGTCCCCGAATCTCCAGAAATTTCCCCCACCAGAGATGCCAACCTGATCTGACCCTCTTAAGAACATAAGAACGAGCCTGCTGGATCAGACCAGAGTCCATCTAGTCCAGCTCTCTGCTACTCGCTGTGGCCCACCAGGTGCCTTTGGGAGCTCATGTGCAGGATGTGAAAGCAATGGCCTTCTGCGACTGTTGCTCCCGAGCACCTGGACTCCTAAGGCATTTGCAATCAGAGATCAAGGAGGATGAAGATTGGGAGCCAGAGATCGACTTCTCCTCCATAAATCTGTCCAAGCCCCTTTTAAAGCTATCCAGGTGAGTGGCCATCACCACCTCCTGTGGCAGCATCTTCCAAAAACCAATCACATGTTGCGTGAAGAAGGGTTTCCTTTTATTAGTCCTAATTCTCTCCCCTCCCCTCTTCTGCTATTTGGGGCACAACCGGTTTCTTCAGATCAGCACACGTCTTCTACGTAGGACCCAGAGCTAAAAGACTGTGTGGGGCAGCTCAGTCCAACACCAAGGATTCCAGCAGTTCTGCTCAAATCTAGACACCTGAAGTTTCTAATCCATGCTTTGCAGGAAATTTGGAGGGGAAACATTAACCGAACAGCCCTAAAAACCGAAAAATGCGACCGGGGATCCGAATGTTCTGCGTGCATGTCGACGAGTGATTCACGAAGCCTCCTTCAAGACCTCCCAAGCTATTGGCACGTGACGCCGTTCCCTCTAGGGCACAGCTTTTGATGTGTTTCCCTATTGCAATGAACGGGATTTGCACAAATCTTCACTTTGGCGGGGTTTGTGCTGGGTAATTTCCCCGGAGGCGCCTCTTGCTTGTGTCTCTTCCCCCCTCCTTCCCCCTCTCCTTTGTACAGCATCAAGAACCTTGTGAAAAACAACAAATCACGACATTATTATGTAAATCTTATGCAACGTATCTGATCCAAGGAATTCATCCCAGTCTCGCAGCCGGGGCTGCGCCTGCTCAGAATTCTGGACCTCCTGGATTTATTTCCTGCAGGCAACTGATGCAGAATTGATTAGAGACAGTTAATTGCGCAAAATCGCTCCCCTTCCAAAAGCAATTTTTTGTTCCTCCCAGCAGACGGACCAGAAGAGGTCCTCACGAGGGAGCGGGGAAATGATGGGCTCTTGAAAGGAGGCAAATTTCAGCGGGGAGGGCTTGTGGCTCAGCGGCAGAGCAATTGCTCGGCATGTAGAAGGTGCCCGGTTCAATTCCCGGCATCTCCACTTAAAAAGGCCAGACTGTAGGTGCTGTAAAAGCTTTTCCCCTGCTCGAGACCCCGGATTGCTGCTGCCAGTCTGAGTAAATGTGTGGATCCTTGATGAACCAAGGATTTGAGTGAGTATATGGCAGTTTCACATACTCACGTCCCACCACTTAAAACAGAGGCCCACAATGCTTAAAATCCCCGCTCTTCTCCCTTGGACTTCTTCTGTGAGGGTGGCTCCACCTCCTCTGGTGGCCATTTTGTAGCTGGCTCCGCCTCCTGCCGTAGCCATTTTATAGTTTCGCCCACTATCCTGGGTCAGAATTCTGGATGCACCCACAGGCTTAGAAAGATCGGGGAATCCTGCTAACTGGAATTGTTTTTTCTTATCATTTTATCAATTGATTGATTGATTGATTGATTGATTGATTGATTGATTGATTGATTGATTGATTGATTGATTGATTGATTGATTGATTGATTGATTGATTGATTGATTGATTGATTGATTGGTTGGTTGGTTGGTTGGTTGGTTGGTTGGTTTTATATGCCGCCATTTCCCTTGCGGGGTGCTGTAAACTTTCTTTCGTCAGATAGTGGAGTACAAGTGGAAGTTTCTAACCCATTCTTAAAAAGGCAGTCCCATCAAGAGCCAGTGTGGGTTAGCAATTGTCTTAGGGGAGTGATGGTGAACCTTTTCGAGACCGAGTGCCCAAATTGCAACCCAAAACCCACTTATTTATCGCAAAGTGCCAACACGGCAATTTAACCTGAATACTGAGGTTTTAGCTTAGAAAAAATGGTTGGCTCCGAAGCGTGCATTACTCGGGAGTAAGCTTGGTGGTAGTCGGTGGCTTTGCTTTGAAAAAACTGTGCAATTCTTCCAAAGGGTTAATCACGACCCTAGGAGGGTTTACTCAGAAGCAAGCCCCATTGCCAGCAACCGAGCTTACTCCCAGGTAAAGGATCATGCTTTAGTTTTTTGCAAGAAAATCAGTGGGGTTTAATCAGTGGGGTTTAACAGTGCTTAACAGGGTTACCTACACTGCTTTCCCAAAACTAGGTCTTAGGTTTAATGCTAATAATTGAGCCCAGTGGCCCAGGCCAGCCTAGATGTATGGGGGGGACACTCTGTTTGCACGTGCCCACAGAGAGGGCTCTGAGTGCCACCTCTGGCACCCATGCCATAGGTCCGCCACCACTGGCTTAGGGAGACGCGAGTTCTAATCCCTACTGAACCAAGTGGCTCCTCTGGCCAACTTGGGGCCAGTCGTTCTTAACCTAGCAGGTTTGTTGTAAGAAGTAGATGGAGGAGGGGGCAGCTGAATAAACCATTCTTAGTTCTTGGATAGAACCCCCCCCCCCAAAAAAAAAATCTGATAGACTGAAGAGTGTGCTGTGGAGCTCAGTAAGTAGACAGATTTTCATCTTGAACATCCTATGTGCTAGGGTGGATTAGCAGTACACTCATCCCACAGACTCAGAAAGGTCAAGAGCCAGCGTGGTGCAGTAGTTAAGAGCAGGCGCCCTCTAATCTGGAGAACCGGGTTTGATTCCCTGCTCTGCTGCTTGAGCTGCGGAGGCTTATCTGCGGAACCACATTAGCTTGTGCACTTCAGCGCATCCCAGCTGGGTGACCTTGGGCTAGTCACAGTTCTTCGGAGCTCTCTCAGCCCCACCCACCTCACAGGGTGTTTGTTGTTGGGAGGGGGGTGGAAAGGAAAGGAGATTGTCAGCCCCTTCGAGTATCCTTACAGAAAAAGAGGGGGTATAAATCCACTCGTTGGAGAATAAACAACCCACAGTAGCCTCCCAAGTGGTTACTCCTGAGTAGAACTACACCAGCCAGAAGGGATCTCCCTGCCCCAGAGCACATGGAGGGCAGCAATGCTCCTGCTGCACCTCTGTCACTCATACGCTGACACATTTTTCGGCCTGCTTCCCAAATGGGGATTTCAGCCCGTGTTAATTTTTCATGCAGTTTCTGGTTCAGATTTTGTATTGGTCGGGGACGTCTGCCCTGCTGACCTTTGCTAGAAATCTGTCCGTGTTTATTGCAGTAGATGTCTCCTCCCCGGGCTTATGTATGCGGAAAGGATTGTTGCGGAAAAAAGGCCTTATGTAGGCAAGATGTCATCTCCCATCAAGGGACGGAGGACTCACGTCAGCAGCTGTTTCCCGAAAAGAGAGAGTGAACATATGAAGCTGCCTTATACCGAGTCCGTCCAGCTCAGTATAGGGCAGATGCATAGCTTTTCCACTGAGCTGCCAGGAAGAAGAAGGAGAAGGAGAAGGAGAAGGAGAAGGAGAAGGAGAAGGAGAAGGAGAAGGAGAAGGAGAAGGAGAAGGAGAAGGAGAAGGAGAAGAAGAAAAAAGAAGAGGAAGAAGAAGAAAAAAGAAGAAGAAGAAGAATGAAGAAGAAGAAGAAGAAGAAGAAGAAAAAGAAGAAGAAAGAAGAAAGAAGAAGAAGAAAGAAGAAGAAAGGAGAAGAAAGAAGAAGAAGAAGAAAGAAGAAGAAGAAGAAGAAGGAGGAGGAGGAGAAGAAGAAGAAGAAGAAGAAGAAGAAGAAGAGGAGTAGTAGTAGTTTGGATTTATATCCCCCCTTTCTCTCCTGCAGGAGACTCAAAGCAGCTGACAATCTCCTTGCCCTTCCCCGCTCACAACAAGCACCCTGTGAGGTGGGTGGGGCTGAGAGAGCTCCGAAGAGCTGTGACTAGCCCAAGGTCACCCAGCTGGCGTGTGGGGGAGTGCACAGGCTAATCTGAATTCCCCAGATAAGTCTCCACAGCTGAGGCGGCAGAGCTGGGAATCAAACCCGGTTCCTCCAGATCAGAGTGCACCTGCTCTTAGCCACGACGCCACTGCGGCTCCTCATGTGTTGAAGGAGTTCAAGACTTCCCTTCCCCTCATATTAAAAACTGAATTTGGGAAGATGCATTCAATGAGGCAGAATATGAAAACATGAGAACTCATTTAATTCACATTTTTTCCAGTTCTGCCTAATTTAATTTGCAAAAAAAAGAGGACCAAACCGAGCTTCATTTGAATGGAAGAACATCAAAGGTGCCGTGCCGGATGAGAGAGCTGGTTCATCTAGTCCGGCATCCTGTCTTACAAAGACCTTTTCGGCACAGACACGTTAAAAGGTTTTTGGGCAGGAAATAAAACGTTTCCTCTGAAGTGTCCCACAACATTTTTACCCCAAAGCATTTCATTTCCAGCCTGAAAACGTTGCAAACACATCCTCGATTTTAGCTACTCTTTTGCTCCAAACGTTTTCAATATGTTTTCAAAACGTTTTCACTTGCTGTGCGATCTCTTTAAGATATTTCCCACGCCTCTCTGCAGTCCCCGGTTTTCCTCCTTGGCACCATTCTCTGAGCTCGCTCCATCATCTCGTCTGTTTATTGTTGTCATTTTTTTTAAATGGGGGGGGGGGTTAAATCTTCGAAGCTCTGAGTACATAACAACATAAGAACAAGCCAGCTGGATCAGACCAGAGTCCATCGAGTCCAGCACTCTGCTATTCGCAGTGGCCCACCAGGTGCCTTGGGGAGCTCACATGCAGGATGTGAAAGCAATGGCCTTCTGCTGCTGCTGCTCCCGAGCACCTGGTCTGCTAAGGAATTTGCAATCTCAGATCAAAGAGGATCAAGATTGGGAGCCATAGATTGACTTCTCCTCCATAAATCTGTCCAAGCCCTTTTTAAAGCTATCCAGGTGAGTGGCCATCACCACCTCCTGTGGCAGCATATTCCAAACACCAATCACACGTTGCGTGAAGAAGTGTTTCCTTTTATTAGTCCTAATCCTTCCCCCCAGCATTTTCAATGAATGCCCCCTGGTTCTAGTATTGTGAGAAAGAGAGAGAAATTTCTCTCTGTCCACATTTTCAACCCCATGCATAATTTTATAGACTTCCATCATGTCCCGCCTCAGCCGTCTCCTCTCCAAACTAAAGAGTCCCAAACGCTGCAGCCTCTCCTCATAAGGAAGGTGCTCCAGTCCCTCAATCATCCTCGTTGCCCTTTCTCTGCACTTTTTTTCTATCTCCTCCTCGATGTCACTCTTTGAGATGCAGCGACCAGGGAACTGAACACAAGTACTCCAAAGTCGCGGTCGCACTGCACGGCTTTATAGAAGGGCATGACAATCCTTGCAGTTTTATTATCAACTCCTTTCCTAATGATCCCCAGCATAGAGTTTGCTATGACCTATGGAGAATCAGGGGAACCAGGGGACATTCATTGAAAATGCTGGGGAAGAATTAGGTCTAATAAAAGGAAACACTTCTTCACGCAACGTGTGATTGGGGTTTGGAATATGCTGCCACAGGAGGTGGTGATGGCCACTCACCTGGATAGCTTTAAAAGGGGCTTGGACAGATTTATGGAGGAGAAGTTGATTTATGGCTACCAATCTTGATCCTCTTTGATCTGAGATTGCAAATGCCGACCAGGTGATCGGGAGCAACAGCCGCAGAAGGCCATTGCTTTCACCTCCTGCAGGTGAGCTCCCAAAGGCACCTGGTGGGCCACTGTGAGTAGCAGAGAGCTGGACTAGATGGACTTTGGTCTGATCCAGCTGGCTTGTTCTTATGTTCTTATGTTCTAATCGCAGCACAAGGCTTGGAAGGTCTGAATCGATTAATCCACTGAGATTTTTTCACAAACGGGAAAAAAAAACACAAAATGGCAGCCCAAAATCATTTTGAGGTGGCGAGTGCAGACAAACGAGGGGTTTTGAAAACACTTCAAAAGCAAAATGTTTTCAGGGGCTTGCTTGCAAAGGGCCGGGGTCTACGCCAGTGATGGCGAGCCTTTTCGAAACCAAGTGCTCAAATTGCAACCCAAACTGCACTTGTTCATTGCAAAGTGCCAACCCGGCAATTTAACCTAAGTGCTGAGGTTTTAGTTTAGAAAAAAATGGTCGGCTCCCTCTTCCTCGGCCCCCACCCACGCTTTGCGAGAAGGGAGACCCGCTTCTGCCTCCTAGCCTCTCCCAGCAGAGTCCCGCGTGCACCGCTCTGTGCTCTCTCTGCAGCATCTTCGCGCCTCCTCCTGCACCCCCCCCACCTCGGGCAGGGGAACACAGAGCACCAGGTCCGCCAGCCGAAGTCCTTCCTGCTTTCACCGCGCCGGTGCGCCGCGATCGTCGGTGTAAGCTCAGTGGCAGCCCAGAGCCAGCTCCTAGATGTGTGTTTGTGTGTGTGTGTGTGTGTGTGTGTGTGGGCAGATTTTCCCACCCCCCCAGCGATGACGGGTCCTCTGTGTGCAGCGTGCGTTCACAGAGAGGGGTCCGAGTGCCACCTCTGGCACCTGTGCCATAGGTTCGCCATCACTGGTCTACCCGGACTGACAACCACTCTCAAGGGCCTGAGGCCGCGGTCTTTCCCACCACCTACTACCTGAGTCTTTTAACTGGCAATGCCAGGAATTGAACTTTGGACCTTCCGCATGCCAGCAGATCCTCTTCCACTGAGCCACAACCCCTCCAGAGCCAGCGTGATGTAGTGGTGAAGAGCAGGTGGATTCTAATCTGGAGAACCGGGTTTGATTCCCCGCTCCTCCACCTGAGCGGCAGAGTGAACCAGATGTGTTTCCGCACTCCTGCATTCTTGCTGGGTGACCTTGGGGCCCCTTCTGGACACACGAGTTGACTCAGGTTCGACTCGTGTCGGCAGAATCATCGTACCCCTCGTAGCTCTGAGTCCTCCCGTTCCCTCCAGCGACAGCAGCTGACTTCCATGTCTCTGGAGCCGAGCCTCAGAGGGCGGGACCACCTCTCTGCGCTGCGTTCTGGATTGGTTGCTGAGTCCCTTCGTTTACTGCATCATGCCCAAAGTTTTTTACGCCCGCCATCCACGAGCCCCCTCCCCTTCTACATGGGCGAAATACTGAGCTGTGATTGGCTAGGATGGCAGGAGTCGAGGTTAGACGGAGATTCTGCACTCCGCTGGCTTCGGCTCGCGCAGAGCAACCCGAGTCCATGCCTTGAAGTCGACTCAGCACCTCCAGTCGGAGCCTTTAGAAATTCAACGGCTAGGGGTGAGTCGAGGAAGCCGCAGACACGAAGTTCAACGCTACATCTGTGCAGGAGGACTTCCGGGTCGGACCTGCTAAGTCGCATCTAAGGTTGACTCCTACAATGCCCGGAAGGGGCCTGGAGCTAGTTGCAGTTCTCTCAGAAGTTCTCTCAGCCCCACACCTGCCCTCACAAGGTGTCTGTTGTGGGGAGAGGAAGGGAAAGGAGTTTGTAAGCCCCTTTGAGACTCCGTACAGGAGAGAAAGGTGGGGTATAAATCCAAAACTCTTCTTCTTCTCCCTACCCACTGAAAGCAAGTGCTTTGACTTTCTGCTAGTTCAGTGACACACATACGCCAACCCCCTTGGGCAGAGAGAACTCTTTCATCATGGGAGAAAATGGGAGCACGCTTCCTCTCCTCAGAGAGACCTAATTGTCATTTGCCAAAGTGATTTTTCTAGGCTGACGGCAGACGGATAGCCATTAACCATTTCCCCCATTTCAAACACATACAATTTGGGGTCATCCTGACACAGCTTGCCACCCCTGCTGCTCTCCACAAAGATTTGTTGTGGCATGCAATGCCCTTCCGAAGCTTTTCACCTGGCACTGTGCGTGGCTCTGTGGAGCACACCAGTCAAGAATGTCTGCATCTCAGCTCCTGGGCTACTTTTCCTGATTTGATCGTTTTCATGGGTGGCCGACACTCATGAGTTTATATCTCAGAACCAAATTAGATGTAGCCTTGTTTATCTTTTCGTCCTCTCTCCCGTTCATCTACAAACAGCAGAAAAGGGCATTTCCCCCTGATATTTTTAGAAGAAGAAGAAGAAGAAGAAGAAGAAGAAGAAGAAGAAGAAGAAGAAGAAGAAGAAGAAGAAGAGTTTGGATTTATATCCCCCCCTTTCTCTCCTGAAGGGAGACTCCAAAGAGAGGCTGACAATCTCCTTGCCCTTCCCCCCTCACAACAAACACCCCTCCATGCGAGGTAGGTGGGCTGAGAGAGCTCCGAGAAGCTGTTGACCCAGCCCAAGGTCACCCAGCTGGCGTGTGTGGGGGAGGGTCATGGGCTAATCTGTGAATTCCCCAGATGAATGGCCTCCCATAGCTCAGGCGGCAGAGCTGGGAATCAAACCCGGTTCCTCCAGATTAGATACATGAGCTCTTAACCTCCTACGCCACTGCTGCTCTGACATTTTACATTGAAAGGGGCAGGGGCATACCAGCCACAGCGACATGTCCCTGGGCACATGCCATATAATCCCATGGGGGGCACCGGGTCCAGACCCGGGCGGTAGACCCGGGCACCATTGCTGGATCCGGGCGGTAGACCTGGTTGCCGTCGCCAACCTGGCACTAAGATCAGCAGATGACTCTATCTCTCTCCCCCTGCCCCATATCTAGGGAAAACAGATTCTGGGGAAGGGGGGGCAGAAAACTCAGATTTTACCCTAGGCTCAGTTTCCCCTAGATACGCCTCTGGGAAGGGGAGTATAGGAAAGTATATTCACCTGTCAAGCAGCATTGTTTCAGAGACTTTTCTCCCAGTCTGACTCCAGTTCTAGAGCCAGAGTCAGGGTGGGGAGATGGACGCTCACAGCGACGAAGTGAAGGGATGGTTGTTTCCCTAAGAGCTTGTGTTGAGAGGCAACATTGTGTGGCGATAAAGAAGAAGAAGGAGGAGAAGAAGAAGAAGAAGAGGAAGAGGAAGAGGAAGAGGAAGAAGAAGAGGAGGAGTTTGGATTTATATCCCCCCTTTCTCTCCTGCAGGAAACTCAAAGGGGCTGACAATCTCCCTTGCCCTTCCCCCCTCACAACAAACACCCTGTGAGGTGGGTGGGGTTGAGAGAGTCTCGAGGAAGCTGTGACTAGCCCAAGGTCACCCAGCTGGCGTGTGTGGGAGTGTACAGGCTAATCTGAATTCCCCAGATAAGCCTCCACAGCTCAGGCGGCAGAGCGGGGAATCAAACCCAGTTCCTCCAGATTAGATACACGAGCTCTTAACCTCCTACACCACTGCTAAAGAGGGGCGGACTCTGCTCTGGAGGACCGGATTTGATTCCCCACTCCTCCACAAGAGCGGCAGACTCTTATCTGGTGAACTGGATCTGTTCCCCCACCCCTACACATGAAGCCTGCTGGGTGGCCTTGGGGCAGTCATTGTTCTCTCAGAACTCTCTCAGCCACACCTGTCTGTTGCTGGGAGAGGAAGGGAATGGGTTTGCAAGCTGCTCTCAGTCTCCTTACAGGAGAGAAAGGTGGGGCATAAACCCAAACTCTTAATCTTCTTCTTTTGATGTACAGTTTTCCCGCCACTATTCCCACTAGGGATGACAGTCTCCCCGTGTGACCTGAAGATCCCCTGGAATTACAGCTGACCTCCAGACTACATAAAGGTTTTGGAGAGTGGGCTCTGTACCCACTGAGTCCTTGTCCTCCCCAGGGTCTGTCCCCAAGTCTCCAAGAGTTTCCCAACCTGGATCTGGAAACTCTACCCACCCTACCCTCCAGTGGTGCCGGGGGGGAGGGCAGAGTTGGCCACCCTAACGACCACCCCTTTCTCCATGATCAGCCTAAACACATGAACTATACTGTTCCTGGGGCCTAACAATCCCACCCACATGTCATTTTTCCTTTTGTTTTGTTTTGAGGGGGATGTCTGTGAAGCTACAGCAACACCAACAGGTGCATATTGCAGATTCTCTAATTGTGTCACTGTAGCTTCGCAGACACCCCCCTCAAAACGAACAAAAAGCAAACAAAAAACAAAAAACAAAACAAACAAAACACAAAAAACAAACAAAACACAAAAACAAACAAAAAACAAACAAAACAAACAAAAACAAACAAAAACAAACAAAAACAAACAAAAACAAACAAAAAACAAACAAAAAAAAGGAAAAAAGGAAAAACGACATGTGCGCCGGATGGCTAGGGGAAATAAACTTTATTAATCTACTTTTTTTACAGCAAAATCACACATGGACGAGCTGCAAGCACAGGAAACCTATGCAGGGAACCTTCAGGGAGAATTTGCAGCTGCACACAAAATGGCGGGCACAGCTGTAAAACCGAGAAGCATTCCGTGCAGCAGGCGGGGAAAAAGATCCATTTTGGTTGCTGACGCTTGTGTTCTCCCGCGCTGCAGGAATACAAAATGCCCAAATGTATTTTTCCATAATGTCTTAAAGACACTGCATTTCTTGCGTGCGAAATCCACCTGTTGTTGGTAACGCTAGTCACAGGTGGGGATAAATGGAAAAGGAGAGAACTTCCAGTTCCTGGGAAGACAGGTGGGATCAAAAAGGTAAGACCCCGGGGACGTGCGATTGGCCTCGATCCCATTAGCATCATTTCTGGTCTCCCTACAACAAACAATATCCCGCTTTAACGTTGTCCCTCCCTTAACCTAGCCCATAATTGGATAGTTTTAATGATGTTTACTTGCAAATCGGGCTGGGAGAGTTTCATAGGCTTGAATAATGTTGCCATCTTGGGAGTTTTTTCAGGATACATGTGTTGAATAAATCTGAATGAAATCAGGGCTAGTGAATTTTAATGTGCTAGGGAACTGTTTTTGAACATGTTTGCGCGCCACCCTGTGCCCATCCTCGGTCGGGGAGGGCGGGATAAATCTATTAAAATAAGTAATACATAATAAAACAAAATATCCAGAGCCCGAGGTTCCAAACAGACGTGGAAGAGTTGAAAGGGAAGCGATGGGAACCCAGAATATCTGGCAGCTCAGCTCACAAGAGGAAACTCTGACGAAACAGGACAGGTTTTGGCTCAGCGCGGAGAAACAAGATAGGGGAAAACGCGGAGGACACCCTGACAGTTTTCAGATATGCAAAAGAATGTCAGAACACACACACACAAAAAGAGAAAACTGTGCGCTGTATCCACCACGGACCGAAGCAAACAAGAAACAGCTCGGACTGACAGGAAGACAGATTTGGGTTGAACGTTAGGGAAAGCATCAATTTTAAGGGGATATTTATACTACAGGCGAGTGCGTCTTTGGGAACTGTAACGTGGGGTGGGGGGTGGGTGAAAGACTGCTAGAGATTTCAGCACCCTTGAACTGAAATTCCCCAGGAAGTTCTGCCGCCTCTTCGAATAAAAAGATTGCAGGGCGCGTCTCCCGCCGAGGGCAGCTGAATAACGGAACGGAACAAAAAACCACCTTGGGGAGCCATTCGCAAAATGGAGAAGGGCCCCCTGTCGGAAATCCCAGGGGGTATTTCTCAGCTTTGTTGCTGTGATGAATCTGCATAAGGAGACAGGTGCAGATCCTGCCCACACTAGGGCCGAGAACTTGTATCAATAGCCTCTTGGATGCAAATGCAGCTTTCCCGTGAAGGTACGAACCAGCTAGGGGGCGTGCTACCCCAGAACCAAAAGACAGAGTTGTGCAGTGGTTAGAACATCGGGCTAGGATCGGGGAGACCTGGGTTCAGATTCACACCCTGGGGGACTTTCGGCCTATCACGGCCTCTCTCAGGCAATCCAACCTCACAGGGTTGTTCTGAAGATAATATCGAGGACAATGATGTATTCTACCCTTGGGGAACGAGTGGGATGAAAATATCCCAAGTAAACAAAGTTGGAGTGTATCCAGCATGATGTGTCCCTAATATCATCGGGTTTTATCATCTCCCCTCTCTCCTCTTTTCCTGGGAGGGAATTAGTTTATGGTTTATGGTTAAACACTGGCTTTCGTGGGATGCCTAGGTTAGGAAATATTCGCTGTTTTTAAATGATATTCATGATAACTATATTCTAAGGATTTTATGTATACCGTTTTTATGTTGTACACTGCCCAGAGCCCTCTGGGGATGGGGCGGTATATCAAACGAACGAGCAGGCGAATCGAACGGTGAGCAGGCAGGCAGGCAGAGCGAGCGAGCAGGCAGGCGAACGAACAGTGAACGGTAATCCAACGAATCCAACTAACGAATCCAACTAACGAATCCAACGGTAACTAACGAACGAATCCAACTAATCCAACTTAACGAACGAGGCGAATGACCGAGCAGGCGGTGAGCCTGGACCTTTTTTAAGCTTATGTTGAAAGAGCTGGGTGAGAATCCTGGTAGAACAGGCCAAAGGGCCCGCATAGGCCTACATCCTTTCCAAACAGAAAGGCCCACTGCAAGCAGGGTATGTGAGGCAAAGCCCTTGTTTGCATCTGGAAGTCATGGGAATGCTGCATTTGAACAGGGTATTCCGTTTAGTCACTGTAGATGATCAGGTGCAGCTAAGCCTTTTTTTAAACATATACAAGGTTAAACATTAGAACATCAGAAGAGCTCTGCTGGATCAGAGCAGTGGTCCATGTAGACCAGCATCCCGTCTCACACCATGGCCAACCAGTTCCTCCAAAGGGCCAACAACAGGGCATAGAGGCTGCGGCTTTCATAAGAACATCAGAAGAACATCAGAAGAGCATCATAAAGAACATCATAAAGAACATCAGAAGAACATCAGAAGAACCAGCATCCCGTCTCACACCGTGGCCAGCCAGTTCCTCCAAAGGGCCAACAACAGGGCATAAGAACATCAGAAGAACATCAGAAGAACATCATAAAGAACATAAAGAAGAACATCAGAAGAACATCAGAAGAACCAGCATCCTGTCTCACACCGTGGCCAGCCAGTTCCTCCAAAGGGCCAACAAGAGGCCATAGAGGCTGAGGCCTTCATAAGAACATCAGAAGAACTCTGCTGGATCAGACCAGTGGTCCATGTAGACCATCATCCTGTCTCACACCATGGCCAGCCAGTTCCTCCAAAGGGCCAACAAGAGGCCATAGAGGCTGAGGCCTTCATAAAACATCAGAAGAACTCTGCTGGATCAGACCAGTGGTCCATGTAGACCAGCATCCCGTCTCACACCGTGGCCAGCCAGTTCCTCCAAAGGCCAACAACAGGGCATAGAGGCTGAGGCCTTCATCAGAACATCAGAAGAACTCTGCTGGATCAGACCAGTGGTCCATGTAGACCAGCATCCCGTCTCACACCGTGGCCAGCCAGTTCCTCCAAAGGGCCAACAACAGGGCATGGAGGCTGAGGCCTTCATAAGAACATCAGAAGAACTCTGCTGGATCAGACCAGTGGTCCATGTAGACCAGCATCCCGTCTCACACCGTGGCCAGCCAGTTCCTCCAAAGGGCCAACAACAGGGCATAGAGGCTGAGGCCTTCATAAGAACATCATAAGAACATCATAAGAACATCATAAGAACCAGCATCCCGTCTCACACTGTGGCCAGCCAGTTCCTCCAAAGGGCCAACAACAGGGCATAAGAACATCATAAGAACATTGTAAGAACATCATAAAGAACATCATAAAGAACATAAAGAAGAACATCAGAAGAACATCAGAAGAACCAGCATCCCGTCTCACACTGTGGCCAGCCAGTTCCTCCAAAGGGCCAACAACAGGGCATAGAGGCTGAGGCCTTCATAAGAACATCAGAATAACTCTGCTGGATCAGACCAGTGGTCCATCCAGTTCAGCATCCAGACTCACACCGCGGCCAGCCAGTTTCTCTGGAGGTCCTACAACAGGACATAGAGGCCAAGGCCTTCATAAGAACATAAAAAGAGCCCTGCTGGATCACACCAGTGATTTATCTAGTCCAGCATCCTGTCTCATGCAGTGGCCAACCAGTTCTTGTAGAGGACCAACAACAGGGCATAGACCTTCACAAGAACCCTGTTGGATCAGACCAGTGGTCCATCTAGTCCAGCATCCTGTCCCACACAGTGGCCAAACAGTTCTTCTGGAGGTCCTACAACAGGGCACAGAGGTTGAGGCCTTCCTATGTGGCCTCCTGTTATGGGGATTCAGAGGTTGACTGCCTCTGAGAGTGGAGGTTTTCTTTAGTCATCATGGCTAGTCATGATGTTCTATGGATCTGTCTAATCCTCTTTTAAAGCCATCTATGCCTGCAGCCACCATTAGATCCTATGGCAGCAAATTGATCACTTGCTGTGTACAGAAGGATTTCCTTTTGTCTGGCCTGAATCTACCGCCCATCAACTTCATTGCATGCCCCCGAGTTCTAGTATTTCGGGAGAGGGAGAGAAGCTCCAGCTACGTCAAAATGCCTTTGAGGAAGTGACCGGAAGCAAGATGCGAAAACTGTCAAAAGATATATTGATTTTGCTCCCATTTTACAGCTACACAACAGAGTCCAAAAGAAAAAGAGAGTCTTTAGCAAGGGCTGAAATGTGAACCGCAAAGAAATCTAACTCTTCATCTGTTGTCTCAACCACAGGTGGGATCCAGCAGGTTCTCACCAGTTCCCAAGAATGGGTTACTAATTATTTGTGTGTGCTGAGAGGGGGTTACTAACTGGGTCCGCTTTTCCATTAGAAATCCCATTAGGTCCAAAAATCATAAAGTCCTGTTGTTTCCTATGTGGCTGGTTAGCGAAGGTAGAAAACGGGATCGATTCTCCCTGTTGGGCTGTTTTAAAAACGTGTTTTAGAAATATGGTAAAGTTCCTTGTTTAAGGAAATTATCCTTCTTTTGATTTCTAGAAACAAAATTAAGTATTTGAAAGTATTAAGTATTTGACAGGCAGTCAATTAGAGTAGAAGTAGTTGTTTCTGTTGGCAGTAGACGGATAGGACTTGGCTATAATGAGAGTTTAAATTATGGACAGAAAGACACCAGCTGGAAATTAGGAACTTTTTTTTACAGTAAGAGTTTTTTACAGTAACAGAGAAATTATTAATGCCCCACCCCCAGAATGCCCGGCCACGCCCCCATCATGCCCCACCCAGCCCCATTGGCGCTACGCCACTGTTTGAATCCCACCACCATGGGAACCTGTTACTAAAATTTTTGGATCCCACCACTGGTCTCAACTCATGATATCATTGTATTATGAGAAGGGCTAGCCATGATGGCAACGACTCCCTTCCAGCCAATCACCACACACACACGGCTTAAGGGCGGGGCTTACACAGAATGGTTAAAAACACCAACAAAACAGCAGAACGTGGTGGTTGCTCTCTCTCTCTCTCTTGCTCTTCTCCCCTGCTGCTGAATTATTACAGTCAATACAGCTGCCTGAGGAGTAGGAACAGGCATTGGTTGCTCCCTGAGAGAGCGCTGTGATTGCCGGCGGCTGCAATTGTGCAGTTAACTGTTGTGTGGCGATACAGATGTCTGGGAAGAGGAGCAGGTATCTGGGAACAGGAGGAGGAGGAGGAAGAGGAGGGAGCTGATGATGCAGGGCCAAGAGGGGAGGAAAGGCAGGTGGGGTTGGCCCACTCTGGGGGCCCCATTAACCACCAACAGTTTCCTGGAGTTTGTTCATACAATGGGCTTTACTGCTAGTATACATATATCAGCCTAGCAAAGAAACACCATGACCTATATGGCCCAGATCGTGCTAGTTACGCAGGGTCCACCCTGATTAGTAATTGGCCACTAGGCCACCCAAGAAGTTCATGGTTACGGCACCGAGACAGGACAACGGCAAACCACCTCTGTTTTTCTAACTTGGATGAGCCAAGCGGGCCGGTTGCCATCAGATCTTGGAAGTTAAGCTGCACCAGTCCTGGTTAGTACCTGGATGGGAGACCACAATTGCCAGCCTGGTGAAGTGGTTAAGAGCAGGTGCACTCTAATCTGGAGAACCGGGTTTTATTCCCCGTTCTGCCACTTGAGCTGCGGAGGCTTATCTGGTGAACCTGGTTAGCTTGTGCGCTCCAGCACATGCCAGCTGGGTGCCCTTGGGCTAGTCACAGTTCTTCGGAGCTTTCTCAGCCCCACCCACCTCAAAGGATGTTTATTATGGTGGGGGGGTATTTAAAGGGAAAGGAGATTGTAAGCCCCTTTGAGTCTCCTTACAGGAGAGAAAGGGGGGATATAAATCCAAATTCTTCTTCTTCTTGCTACAAGGAGAAAGGAAGTAACAAACCATCCTTGTTTGTCTCTTGCCTCGAAAACCCTACTGGGTTGCCACTACAAAGTGCCACGGCATGTTCCATGGACACCACTAGCAAAGACAGGGGAAAAAAAAAACTCTAGTAGAAATTAAACCAAAATCAAACCACTACATCTGGGCTCAGCCGCGCTTTAGAGAACTACAAGATTTTCCGCGTGTAATCTTCTGAGAATCAAAGCTCCCTCCGTGAGATAAACACCAGTTGGAACGGAGATCTCCGAGTCCTCGTATCTCAGCCTTTAGATATCTCCGCGAGAAAATAAAGCGACCAGCAGTGCTTGCGTTTTAACAGGCTGGGGAAAGCACCCGTCAGTTTTCAAAGAAACCCGCTTTGGTTTTGCAACAAGAAACTTAAATCAGTTTATGAAATTTTCATCACGAAAATGACTGCTTCAGAAAAGAGGAAAAACTCTTGGCAGGAAAAAAAATTGCTTTTACTTCCCCACTAGCAGTAAATCCCGTGGGCTGCCCTACACTTTAGGTTCAGAAAGACACTTATGAGCCCAGACTCTTCATTTGAATGGGGAAGTTGTCGATGATCTCCGCCCGTCCGCCCCCCGCCCCCCAGTACTTGTGATACTTCCAAAAATACCAGAATCGAGACTTAAGGTTGGCGTCTGCCAAACTCCGAGCTTGCCAGTCCGGCACAAAATTGAATTTTCACTTGCTGGCATCAACAGAAGAGTTCCGTTCCGGGAGCTCAATTTTCCCAGTGCGGCGGCCAAATTTGATTTTTTTAAAACGATAGCAATGAAGTGTGTCAGTTTTACTGATGCTGTTTTAAATACTCCTCCCCCCTCCCCGCTGCCACCCCTGGAAAGATTTTTATATGCCATTTTGGCCAGTGTTCTCCTCTTCGTAACTTCTATACTCTATCTCAGAAAAAGATGTTAGCACAGTCAGCGGAGGTGCAGCGGTTGGGAAAATTGGATGCTTCTACATTAGAATACAGTCCCGAATGAATATGAGGATAATTTAAGGTGACTAGATGGTCACCTTTGTGAACCGGGACGGAAGGGCGGGTAGGCGGGTGGCCGCGTGCACACATGCGTGCGCAGCTGCAGGAGCCTGTACTTACTCTTCTGAAATCCCATTTCCCGCCCTGTCACAGGCCGTGCTCCTGCGGCTGTGCACGGGAGGCTGCCGCACTGCTTTGCGCCCCAGAAGGCAGTGCGGCAGCCTTCCAAAAATCGGGACAATTGAAATAACCCGCGGGACGCGGGACAAATTGTTTGAAGGCGGGACTGTCCCGCCAAAAGCAGGACGTCTGGTCAACCTAGGATCATTCATTTTTATGCGCTCCCTTTGGCAAAACCATTATTTTGTGCATTATTGAACATGGTACTTTGTACAATTAAACGGAATGCCAAAATGTATTTTTACTTTCAAACTTTCAAAAGGATGGGAGTGGGACGGGGAAACCAGGGCTAGGTAGACTCTAGGACCCAGACAGAGCATTCTACAACAAAGAAGATCCGGTATGTTGAGTTCCGTGGCGGAGGCATATGCAACCCCACTAACATCTTTTTCTGAGACAGACTATAGTTTCCAGCAATAAAGGGAATTCATGCTTAGGTAAGAGCTGGATCAGAATATTTTGCAAATTATCCTCAATACTTCTGGGTTGAAGAGACAGTGTGGTACAATGGATATAGCATTAGATCTTGATTTGGGGACATCCTTATTTAAACTGCTCCTTTGCTCTAAAGGGGTGTTCCCCAACCTTTTCGACATTGTGGTACTCTTGACCTTGCTGTTCATATCTCAGGGTACCCTGTGGGCAGATGCCCCTGCTACCCTACACCTTCCCCTCCCAGTGCCCCTGATTTCCCAGGTCTAACCCTTAGAAGGCCGGAAGGGACCCAGGTCTACCCCTCAGAAGGCCGGACGGGACCCAGGTCTACCCCTCAGAAGGCCGGAAGGGACCCAGGTCTACCCCTCAGAAGGCCGGAAGGGACCCAGGTCTACCCCTCAGAAGGCCGGAAGGGGCCCAGGTCTACCACTCAGAAGACCGGAAGGGACCCAGCTCTACCACTCAGAAGGCCGGAAGGGGCCAAGTTGGTGTGCTGGAATGGGCTCCGGCTCCGGAGAGTTGGTGGCTCTTAGGGCCTAACCTCCTGGCCCGCAAGTACCCTCACCCCACAACCCCCACGATGCGTGTGCGGAGATTTTCAGATCCTAGGCTGACACGGAGGCTGGGGAGGACCGCAGGCCATAGTTGCTGATGCCGGCTTGATTGGTACTGTGTGTTGGGTGATTCTGCAAAGGGAGGGGACCAGTAGTGTTGTCGCGGTAACCCCTGGGACATGCTCATGGCACCCTAGGGTACCGCGGAACCCTGGTTGGGAATCGCTGCTCTAAAGTCAGCTAAGTGCCTTTGAGTACCTCTATCCCTTATTGCTGGTCATTTTACTAACTGTCTTGAGAGCCAGTGTTTTGAGAGACCTGTGACCGGCCCAAAGTCACCCAGCAGGCTGCAAGCGGAGCAGCGGGAAATCTAATCAGGTTCTCCAGATTAGAGTCACCCGCTCTTAACAACTATACTACGAGGGCTACATCTGTTGGATTTCCGCACATCTGTTAGACACCCACGAGACTTCCAATGCCATTCCAATGCATGGCAGCTGTGAAAAAGGCAAACTCTATGCTGGGGATAATTAGGAAAGGAATCGATAATAAAACTGCAAGGATTGTCATGCCCTTATATAAAGAAGTGGTGCGACCGCACTTGGAGTCCTGTGTTCAGTTCTGGTCGCCACATCTCCAAAAGGATATCGAAGAGATAGAAAAAGTGCAGAGATGATTGAAGGATCGGAGCCCCTTCCTTATGAGGAGAGGCTGCAGCGTTTGGGACTCTTTAGTTTGGAGAGGAGACGTCTGAGGGGGGATAGGATTGAAGTCTATAAAATTTTATTATTATTATTTATTATTTATTTAATTTGTATACCGCCCGATCCCCGAAGGGCTCCGGGCGGTGAACAACATTCACTACAACATCAACAGGAGCGGTCGTACAAATATGATACATGGGGTAGAAAATGTTGACAGAGAGAAATGTTTCTCTCTTTCTCACAATACTAGAACCAGGGGGCATTCATTGAAAATGCTGGGGGGAAGAATTAGGACTCATAAAAGGAAACACTTCTTCACGCAACGTGTGATTGGTGCTTGGAATATGCTGCCACAGGAGGTGGTGATGGCCACTCGCCTGGATAGCTTTAAAAGGGGCTTGGACACATTTACGGAGGAGAAGTCGATCTATGGCTACCAATCTTGATCCTCCTTGATCTCAGATTGCAAATTCCTTAGCAGACCAGGTGCTCGGGAGCAGCAGCAGCAGAAGGCCATTGCTTTCACATCCTGCATGTGAGCTCCCAAAGGCACCTGGTGGGCCACTGCGAGTAGCAGAGAGCTGGACTAGATGGACTCTGGTCTGATCCAGCTGGCTTGTTCTTATGTTCTTATGTTCAAGCTGCATTTGCAAGCTGGCAACCTTACTCTAAAACAGGAATGGCCATCTTTATAAACCAGCAGCACAAATCCTGGAGACAGTGCCTGTTCAAAGGACAGGGCCCTCTTATTTGGTCACTCTCCTTCAAAGCTCCATTTCCAGACGCTGCCGGCCGGCTGGCCCCTTTCAAAGATGTCTGCCACGCTGCCGATACCCAACCTCAAATGTAAACAAGTCACTTGCTACACTCTTGACAGCTCATTTCAAATCAAATGACAATAACATCACGGCATGACTCCCAGGAAATGACTGGGTTTAGATTTCACCGCCGCCTCTCATGTGAGCAGAAGAAAAACTTACAACTTTATCCCGCCCATAGATGCCAGTGAGCAATAACGTGTGGTTTACTCTTTCGGAAAGGGGAAGCGAAATCGAGACGGGGGTGGGCAAAGACGTACATAAATAGCACTTCAAACCAGCATCAAAATCCATGGGGAGATGGGGAACGAAACTCCGTCCTTTCACAGCAGGATGGAGGTTGCCAACTTTGGGTTGGGGAAGTCCCTGGACATTTGGGGGGTGGAGCCTAACAAGGGCAATGGGGGATGACCTCAGCAGGGTACGGTGCCGTGGAGTTTGCCCTCCAAAGCAGCCATCTTTTCCAACTGAATTGATCTCCAGAGCTGTACAAGTGGAAGATCTGGCAACCTTAAAGCAGTGGCAGATCAGCTCTCTCATTCACCCAGAGGTTCCTGTCCTGGAGGGGCTGTTGGCAGGCAGGAAGAAGGAGGAGGAGGAGGAGGAGGAGGAGGAGGAGGAGGAGGAGGAGGAGGAGGAGGAGGAGAAGGAGAAGGAGAAGGAGAAGGAGGAGAAGGAGGAGGAGAGGAGGAGGAGGAGAAGGAGGAGAAGAAGAAGGAGAAGGGGAGGAGAGGAGAGGAGGAAGAAGAGAAGAAGAAGGAGGAGGAGGAGAAGGAGGAGGAGGAGGAGGAGAAGGAGGAGGAGGAGAAGGAGAAGGAGGAGAGGAGGAGGAGGAGAAGGAGAAGGAGAAGGAGAAGGAGAAGAAGAGGAGTAGGAGTAGGAGTAGGAGTTTGGATTTCTATTCCCCCTTTCACTCCTGTGAGGAGACTCAAAGGGGCTTACAATCTCCTTGCCCTTTCCCCCCAACAACAAACACCCTGTGAGGTAGGTGGGGCTGAGAGAGCTCCGAGAAGCTGTGACTAGCCCAAGGTCACCCAGCTGGCGTGTGTGGGAGTGCACAGGCTAATCGGAATTCCCCAGATAAGCCTCCACAGCTCAGGCGGCAGAGCTGGGAATTAAACCCGGTTCCTCTAGATTAGATACACAAGCTCTTAACCTCCTACGCCACTGCTGCTCCACGAAAAAGCACAGTCAGGTCCTACGGAGTGGGCCCGGCTGCAGCTCCAGGTGGGCAGAGGTGACAGGCCAAACCTCCTCCCGTTGCCCCCCCCAAGCCCACCAGCACCCCAGGGGTTTCACACCCCAGTCCACCTCTGCCCCCAAAGGCATAGGGCAACAGGACGAACTGGCTTATAAAGGCCAGAAACCAGGGTGGGTTTCAGGGGTAGCAGCATTTTGCAACTGGGGTCCCACTACCAAAAAGGCCACGGTTATGCCGCACGCAGTTGCTGATTGGGCTTTGGCCAAGGCAGGCAAGTGCTCCGCCAGATGATCCAATAAGAACATAAGAACATAAGAACGAGCCAGATGGATCAGACCAGAGTCCATCTAGTCCAGCACTCTGCTACTCGCAGAGGCCCACCAGGTGCCTTTGGGAGCTCACGTGCAGGAGGTGAAAGCAATGGCCTTCTGCTGCTGCTGTTCCCGAGCACCTGGTCTGCTAAGGCATTTGCAATCTCAGATCAAGGAGGATCAAGATTGGTAGCCAGAGATCGACTTCTCCTCCATCAATCTGTCCAAGCCCCTTTTAAAGCTATCCAGGTTAGTGGCCATCACCCCCTCCTGCGGCAGCATATTCCAAACACTGATCACTGAAAGAGGGCCGGAACATATCCGTGGGGCCCACCCCAGAAACCCCCTGGGGCATGTGCTCCCAGCACTGAATGATAGCCCGACAGTGAGGATGATGTGGTCCTCACCCGACAGTGAGGATGATGTGGTCCTCACCCGACAGTGAGGACGATGTGGTGGCATGCAAGAGAGGGGAGGGGAGCATTAGGGGGAGGGGAGTGAGTGAGGGGTGCCATGCAAGGGAGGGGAGGGTTAGTGGAGGGAGTGAGGGATGGCATGGAAGGGGAGGGGGCCGTCATCTGGACCTGGCCCACCCACCCTAGCGGAGGGAGGGAGAGGGGAGGAGCAGCAT
Organism: Sphaerodactylus townsendi; assembly: GCF_021028975.2. Taxonomy (NCBI): domain Eukaryota; kingdom Metazoa; phylum Chordata; class Lepidosauria; order Squamata; family Sphaerodactylidae; genus Sphaerodactylus; species Sphaerodactylus townsendi. The sequence goes on along the minus strand of NC_059429.1, from coordinate 134,198,792 downwards.
GCAAGGGAGGGGAGGGTTAGTGGAGGGAGTGAGGGATGGCATGGAAAGGGGAGGGGGCCGGCATCTGGACCTGGCCCACCCTCCCTAGTGGACTGAGGGGGAGGGAGGGGGAGGGAGGGAGCGGTGGCATGCAAGGGAGGGGAGGGGCTGAGCAGCAGAGGCAAAATTTACCCCACCTCTTGACAGTCCATTTCTTTTACGGTTGGTAGCCTCCGGGTAGGGGCCTGGAGTTCTTCTGGAATGACAACTGGTCTCCAGATGACAGGGCTCAGTTCCCCTGATAGAACAGCAGCCTTAGAGGGCGGGCTCTTTGCGGCCACATGGCTGCCGAGTCATCTCCCCAGGTTCCACCCCCAAATTTCCGGGAATTCTCCGACCTCGAGCTGGTACAGTTGTCCCTTCGGGGTTCCAACTCTGAATTAGGACATTCCTGGAGACTTGGAGGTTGGGTGGAGGTTAGGGAGAAGAGATGCCTCAATAGGATAAATGCCATCCGGCCCACCTTCCGAAGCAGCCATTTCCTCCAGAAGTGGAATAAATGTTTTAAACAAATCCTAAATCAACAAGCCATCCAGGTAGTCCGGCATTCAGCTGTCGTTCTAGGGAAAACTTCTCCGATGTGGAAGTTGGCAACAGAACAAGGTTCACCCATGTTTTGGCTTGTGCTGAACCAAGGATGGTCTGGGCCCAGGCAAGAGGGTTGCCAACTCTATTGAGGAGTTCCTGTAGATTTGGGGTGGAGTCTGGGAAGGGGAGGGACCTCATGAGATGATGATGTCACAGAGTCATAGAGTTGGAAGAGACCCCAAGGGCCATCCAGTCCAACCCCCTGCCATGCAGGAACTCACAATCAAAGCACTCCCAACATATGTTCATCCAGCCTCTCTTTGAAAACCTCCACAGAAGGAGACTCCATCACACTCTGAGGTAGTGTGTTCCACTGTCAAACAACCCTGACTGTCAGGACGTTTTCCCTGATGTTTAGGTGAAATTTCTTTTCCTTATCCTTGAACCCATGACTCTTGGTCCTAGTCTCTGGAGCAGCAGAAAACAAGCTTGCTCCCTCACCAACGTGACATCCCTTCAGATATCTAAACATGGCTACCATGTCACCTCTTAACCTTCTCTTCACCAAACCAAGCATAAACAGCTCCCTAAGTCTCTTCTCGTAGTGAATGGATTCCAGACCTTTGACCGTTTTGGTTGCCCTCCTCTGGACCCGCTCCAGTCGGTCAATATCCCTCCTGAACTGCGGTGCCCAGTACTGCACACAATATTATTGATTGATTGATTGATTGATTGATTGTTTAGATTTGTAGACCGCCCCATCCCCAAGGGGCTCTGGGTGGTGAGGTCTAACCAGGTCTATTCCAGGTGAGGTCTAACCAGTGCAGAATAGAGAGAAACAATTACATCCCTTGATCTAAAGTTTAAACACTACGCTCCTATTGATACAGCCCAGAATCGCATTGGCCTTCTTGGCTGCTGCATCACACTGTTGAATCCACCTTCCCGAGCAGCCATTTTCTCCATGGGAGCTGACCTCTGTCATCTGAAAATGGCTTGAAATTCTAGGACATTCAGAACCTACCTGGAGGTTGGCAACTGTACCAAGAGAGCATGCCAGACAGATTTATGGAGGAGAAGTTGATTTATGGCTACCAATCTTGATCCTCTTTGATCTGAGATTGCAAATGCCTTAACAGACCAGGTGATCGGGAGCAGCAGCAGCAGAAGGCCATTGCTTTCACCTCTTGCATGTGAGCTCCCAAAGGCACCTGGTGGGCCACTGCGAGTAGCAGAGAGCTGGACTAGATGGACTCTGGTCTGATCCAGCAGGCTTGTTCTTATGTTCTTAAGGCCATTGCTTTCACCTCCTGCATGTGAGCTCCCAAAGGCACCTGGTGGGCCACTGCGAGTAGCAGAGAGCTGGACTAGATGGACTCTGGTCTGATCCAGCAGGCTTGTTCTTATGTTCTTAAGGCCATTGCTTTCACCTCCTGCATGTGAGCTCCCAAAGGCACCTGGTGGGCCACTGCGAGTAGCAGAGAGCTGGACTAGATGGACTCTGGTCTGATCCAGCAGGCTTGTTCTTATGTTCTTAAGGCCATTGCTTTCACCTCCTGCATGTGAGCTCCCAAAGGCACCTGGTGGGCCACTGCGAGTAGCAGAGAGCTGGACTAGATGGACTCTGGTCTGATCCAGCAGGCTTGTTCTTATGTTCTAATTTCATACCACATCCTAACTCATCCTTTTAAGTGAAGATGCTGGGGATTGACCCGGGAACCTTCTGTACGCCAGGCAGACGTTCTACCACTGAGCCGCAGCGCCTCGCCAGGCGGGCCGGATCAGCAAGTACATCTTATACCAGTTGCGCGGCCTACAGCAAATGAGATTAAGGGGACTTATCTCTCGACGGTTGTCAAGACGTTCGCGAATGGGAAATGGGGGGGGGGGAAACGAGAGGAAATTAGTTTTTCATCTTTGCCTATCAGAAAATCAGGCAAACTTGCAACGAGTTTGCAGCAGCCCAGAAAGATAAGAGGCCTGGTGGCGGCCTCAACCATATCCCTCTCCCTGAGCCTGCGCAACTTTTTCAGTCACAGGAGGGTGTCTGGAGCTCCTGGACCGCCCCAGAGAACGGTTCCGGCACTTCCCCAGTGGCAAAGCTGCAAGGCATGGGCTTTCCCACCACAGCCTGCATGTAGGCCAGTAGCTCAGGATCAGGGATGGAGCTGGTGATCCAAATCCCATGGATTCGGATCTGATAGGATTCAGACAGTTCAGATTCAGACCCTGCTTGTCCGAATCTGTCCGAATCAGTGCAGATTCGGTAGAAATCCAGATTCGGACTGTCCGAATCACCAACCCTAAAATGGGAGGATGGAAATGCCAGACAGCCAAGGGGGAGGAGGAAGGCGAAGGATTCAAGGAGGCAACCAGGCAAGGGGGCACCCAAAAGCCAAGGGAGCCAGGCCCTCTTGCTGGTGAGACTGGCCCCCCTTCTGAAGCCAGGAGAGACCGCTGAGGGTCAAGGCAGAGGGCAGGGAGCCCAGGCATGCGAAGGGGGTGCCTCACGTTAGGGCCGTGGTGGTGAACCTTTGGCACTCCAGATGTTTTGGACTACAATTCCCATCAGCCCCTGCCAGCATGGCCAATTGGCTGATGGGAATTGTAGTCCATAACATCTGGAGTGCCAAAGGTTCGCCACCACTGCATTAGGGTAATACCGGACAACTTTGCAGGTCTGTTGTAAGCATCATGACAAGGAAATGTGAAGCACTTTGAACACCACATAAACAAACACTATTATTATTACGAGTTATGGCTGCGGCTGGACAGATGCAAAGTCAGGGGGCTGGACTATGATCTGGGTTCAAATCCTGACACTGCTGCGATATCTACTGGGAGATTTGACTTACTTTATTTACTTCATTGAGACCCTGCTCAATGGGGAACCAAGATGGCGAACATAGTTCCCCTCCTTCTACATGTCATCCCCTGTGAGGTAAACTGGGCCGAGAAGCTGTCACAGACCCAAGGTCACCCAACGAGCTTCCATGGCGGAGGAGGGATTCGAACTTAGTCCCAGCCTGACATTCTAACCATTACATCATCCTGGCTTTCATGCTAGATCTCGGGCCCACCATTCTCTCTCAGCATAATCTACCTTGCAGGGTTGTTTTGAGGCTAAAACAGAGAAGAGAGAATCATGTTACCAGGAACTCCTTGTCTGAATGGGGGAAAATAAAAAGCCCGTTCCACACAAACCAAATAAAACGTTTTAAGGCAGGAAATAAAACACTCTGCATACAGTTCCACATGGTTTTTAGCCCCCAAAGTTTTATTTCCTGCCTGAAAATGTTTTATTTGCATGCTGTTCCCAAGCGATTCTTTGTTAAAAGCACCTTGAAAACATTTCCACTCACAGTGCGGATCTCTTTAAAACATTTCCAACACCTCTCCACAGTCCCTGGACTTTCCTCATCCTTGCCATTTTCAGAGCTTGCATTGGCCATCTTGCGATGTATTTACATCATTTTTTTTTATTTTGGGGAGGTCATTCTATGTAGAAGAGTTGGATTTATATCCCCCCCTTTCTCTCCTGTAAGGAGACTCAAAGGGGCTTACAAACTCCTTTCCCTCCCCCCTCACAACAAACACCCTGTGAGGTGGGTGCCACTGAGAGAGCTCCAAAGAACTGTGACTAGCCCAAGGTCACCCAGCTGGCATGTGTTGGGAGTGCACAAGCTAATCTAGTTCTCCAGATAAGCCTCCACAGCTCAAGTGGCCGAGCAGGGAATCAAACCTGGTTCCTCTAGATTAGAGTGCACCTGCTCTTAAACACTGCGCCACCTGTCGGGGATCATGCAGCCTACACGACCCCCTACAGAATCACAGCACGAGGCTTTGAAGCTTCATAGCTACAAATCTAAGAAGTTTTTTAAAATAGTATGGTCACAAAATGGGGGCCAAAAAGGGTTTTCAAGGGGGCGAGTGTGGACAAACAGGGGTTTTCGAAAACAGGATCTGTCGCAATCACCAGTAGCCAATATGTTGGCCCCAACCACTTTCTAAAAGCACTTGGAGGGCTCCAGGAAAGGTTATCAGTGGATGCCACGATGTTTGGGGCACTTTGTTGTGGATCCCCTGTACTCAGAGGCATATGTAGGGAAAATGTATACTTGTGCAAAATCTGAGTTTTCATCCCCATAAGGGCAGGCCACCCTCCCCCACCACGACCAAACAAATTCTTTTGCACCAAGTCTTGAAGTCAGTGTATGGACCCGGGGGGAAGGAGGAGGAATATGGGGTGGTGTTTTTCCACCCCCCATGTGACTAAATGGCTGCAGCCCAGGGACATTTGACCCGATATGTCCCCCTGAGCAGTACGCCCCTGCCTATACTGGATGGAGAAAGTCAGCTACTAAACCTGGGCATGAACTCGGCGGCCAGTCAGCATCTCCAGAGAGGCATGGCCACGAATCTCTGGACAGACCAGGGGTCTGCAACCTGTGGCTCACCAGATGTCCGTGGACTACAATTCCCAATTGGCAGAGGCTGATGGGAATTGTAGTCCATGAACGTCTGGAGAGCTGCAGGTTGCAGACCCCTGGGATAGACGTAGCACTCCTAAATAAACCTAGCACTCCTAAATAAAGCTCGAGAAAACATCAGCATCGCAGGTTATGCTTTCTGTAGGCTGTGTGGCGGGTGTCAGAGAGAGAACATGCATCTTTGAGCACCTGTCTGCTTATACCTGCCTGGCAGATCTGGCCTCGTCAGGTTTCCCAGAAGGACGCGCTGCGTGTTTACAGAAATGTGCACGCTCGTCTGCGATGAACGCCTTCTAAATCTGCTGCAGGAAACTCCAGCGTAACACGGATATTCCCTGCGGCAAGTGCGACTGCCCTGAAACCACAGACCAATTTTCTTTCTTCCCTCCCAAGGTTTAACCAAAATGTAACTTTAATAGCAGTTTAAGTAGTGGAACACGCTGCCTACAGTGGCCATTAGCTCCGACTGGATGAGTACCTATCAGGAAGCAAATGACGCTCGGAAGACTTTTTTCGGTCTGGGAACGTTGTCAAGAGAAAGGTTGGCCAAGGACAGGCTGGGCACAGATAGGATATTCTCTGACCTTTGAGCAAATGACCCCGCCAGATCCTTGCCCACTCTGCTGTTGCAACTTCTGGGCAGGAAAGAGCAAATGTCGAACTTCTTCCCATTATACAGGCGGAGAACTGAGGCTGGGTGTGGTTTGCCCGGGGCGGATTGCGCGGCTGTAGATTTGCTGGTTTAAACAGTCAGAGAATGGGCACAATCCTCAAACCTTGGCCTGTGTTAAGGACCATCCCCAAAAGTGCTGTCCAAACACCCATCAGACAAAAACACAGTTCAGGGTTGCCAACATCCAGTCGGGGGCTGGAAATCTCCCAGAATCGTGACTGATCTTCAGACGTCATAAATCACTTACATGCAGAGGTGGGATCCAGCAGGTTCTCACAGGTTCCCGAGAGTAGGTTACTTATTATTTGTGTGTGCCGAGAGGGGGTTACTAATGGGCGATTTTGCCACGTGATTTTTGCCTTAGTTACGCCCCTCCTCTCAGCAGTAGCGTGCAGAACTTGAAGCAGTCTAGCAGGAGGTGCACCGGCGTGCGTGGCAGCCTGCGCCTGCGGGCATTCGTTTCCCGCCCAAGGACCGGCGCAGCAGCTGCGTCCTTGCCACAGCCCCACCCAGGAATGCCCCACCCCCAGAATGCCCGGCCACGCCCCCATTGTGCCCTGCACAGCCCCATTGGCGCTACGCCAGTTTGAATCCCACCACCATAGGAACCTGTTACTAAAATTTTTGGATCCCACCACTGCTTACATGTGTATGCATTACTTATTCATTGAAAGCATCATTTATTATTTATTTTTTATTGGATTTGATTTCTATCCTGCCCCTTCCCGAGCAAGGTCGGGCCAGGGCAGCTAACAACGTGCAAATATCAACAATTAAAATACACAAGAGACTATCATAAAGGGCAGGGAATTAATCTAAATAACAACAACAACAGCCATAATAATAATACCACAATTTGAAAATTGAGATTCAGCGACGATGGAACAGACAAGCTGGGATCGTCCCAGAGGTGATCGGCACCCTGGGAGCCATTCCAAAAACTCGATGGAGGCACTTGAAACATCTTCAAATCAACAAAATCAAATCAACAAAATCAAATCAACAAAATCAAAACATCTTCAAATCAACAAAATCTGTCGGATTCCAAAGGCAGCCCTGCTGGGATCCGCACTAATACTACGCCGACACATTACAATTCTAGGCCTCTGGGTGGGGCTTGAATGGTAATGAAAGTCCAACAACCAGCTAAAGAACAGCCAGCTGTGATATTAAACAAAATTAATAATAATAATAATTTATGCCAATTTAAGTTGAACAGGCCATGACTGACATCCAATGGGAGCTGGAGGGGGCGGGAGCAAAAGGGGAGGTGTACCTCGTCAGGTGCGCCATGATGTCACTTCTGGGAAAAGCTAGGAATGACATCAGGTAGCTCTAGGAATCATCAGAGCTTCTATGGTAAAACCACAGAGATTCTGGTGAGTCCTAGAGCTACCCAGTGTCACTTCCAGGCAGCTGGGACAAAATTAAACGATGATGATGAGGAGGAGGAGGAGGACGACGACGACAACAACAACAATAACAACAATGACAACGACAACGACGACAACGACAACGACAGGTTAATTTAACACCCCATCATTCAAATTCCCCAAAACCAGGTGTCTTCAAACTTTGGCCCTCCAGATGTTCATTGACTACAATTCCCATGAGTCCTACCACTTGGCCATGCTGGCAGGGGCTGATGGGAATTGTAGTCCATGAACATCTGGAGGGCCATAGTTTGAAGACCCCTGCCCAAAACCAATAAAAACCATACCATAATCAAACGCACAACAAGAATCAAATAAATACATATAAAGAATAACAGTGGGGTTTGGGGATCGAGAGGCCAGCCACAATCCCGCAGGGCCCATGTCTTATTTGACAGGCCAAGGATAGAGCTGGAAAGGTCTAGCCCTGGTTGAGAATATCCGGAACTTTCGTGGGCCAGGGATCTCCAGCCGGCTGTTCCCAGTAAAGCGTGACGCCCTCTGGAGGTTATGTTGGGAGAGGCAATCCCATAAATATGACAGCTCCAGACCGTACAGGGCTCTGAAGGTTAGGACCGGAACCTTGGACCAGCTGGCAAAACACAGGTGAATATGGGATCTCGAAAGGTAGAGAACCTCACCATGGGTTCTGACCAGCTGAGGTTTCCGCAGCAGCCTCGGGGGCAGCCCCTGCAAAGAGAGAGGGGCAGTAGTCTAGTCTGGAGGTAATTGTCAGAGTGGCTAGGTCAGGGCAAGATTGGTAGGGCCTCAACTGCTTAGCCTGGCAAAGATGAAAATACCCACCACTCTGGTAGTATTTTAGGCCTGGGCCTCGATGGAAAGGGTGGCTTCCAGGGTCACACCCAGGCTCTTGATGGTGGGTGAAGGTGTCGGTTCCACTTCATCTAACTTGAGTAGCTGGTGCCCCAACTCCGAAACCCCTTAACTTGGCCACCAGACCTTCATCTTTGAGTTGGGCCTGCTTTAACCGTTCCACTTCTCCTGGAGAAAGTGGCGGCTTCGTAAAGTGGACAGCGTAGCGTGGCACCCTATCAGAGCTCTGCCCTCACTAAACCCTCCCAGCCTCCAGCCTCAACTCTCCAGCTATTTCCAAAACTGAGCTGGCATCCCGAGGGGTCCAGTGATGACCGTCTGCCAAGTCCAAATTGGGGGATTCTGGGAGATTCTGAAGGCAGAACCCAGGGAGATAACTCAGCAGGGATGTGATGTTTATTGTTTATTATTATAGATGTGGTCCCCGCCCATCGGTGATGCCATAGAGTAGGGGTCTTCAAACTATGGCCCTCCAGATGTTAAGAACATAAGAACAAGCCAGCTGGATCAGACCAGAGTCCATCTAGTCCAGCTCTCTGCTACTCGCAGTGGCCCAACAGGTGCCTTTGGGAGCTCACATGCAGGATGTGAAAGCAATGGCCTTCTGCGGCTGTTGCTCCCGATCACCTGGTCTGTTAAGGCATTTGCAATCTCAGATCAAAAGGATCAAGATTGGTAGCCAGAGATCGACTTCTCCTCCATCAATCTGTCCAAGCCCCTTTTAAAGCTATTCAGGTTAGTGGCCATCACCACCTCCATGTTCAGGAACTACAATTCCCACCAGCCCTGCCACTTGGCCATGCTGGCAGAGGCTGCTGGGAATTGTAGTCCATGAACATCTGGAGGGCCATAGTTTGAAGGCCTCTGCCATAGAGTCTGCTCTGCCCATCTCCCGGTGTTTCCAAACCCTGGAGGCCAGCAACCCTACCTTGCATTTGCTAGCCTTTGGCTTAGCAGCCATTATTTGCAAGAATGAAAGGATGCTATTGGGAAAGGACGCTTCCGTGCATGTTTTTTGCGGCCCTCTCGATCCCTTAAGCCCAAGGTGGGTAATACAGTGGGTTAAAAAGACATGAAACTCGTCTCGGCCTCGCATGCTCGCATCAATCACTGAAATAGACATCAAGCGCAAGACAGATGCCTTCAGGTTAGTCTTTGATGAACCTCCACGCACCTGCACACACACACACACAATTTCCAGGAGCCTTGGGGAAAACAATCCAGTGAACCTAGCAGGTGATCTTTTCAGGCAGGCAGGCAGGCAGACGAGCTGGATTCCAGACTAGGAGCACCTCGGAGACCAACAAGATATTTTGGAATACGAGCTCTCAAGCTCGCTTCATCAGATACAAGCAGGAGTGGAGATCCGTATACCCCAGTCTGACGGTGGGGGGAGTGTTGCACACAAAGGATCTGTGATGCGGAGTTCATTCACAAATTTGGAAAGAATGGACCCCCCCCCCCAGAGCAGAATGGGGACATATGGTTCTTATCTCATTACAGCTAGGTTTGAATCCAGTGGCACTTTAAGGGACCAACGAGACTTTCGGGATGTGAGCTTTCAAGACTCAAAGTTCCCTTCGTCAGATACAAGCAGGAATGGAGATCGTTGAGTCCTTCTATCCGAGTCTTCCCCCAAGCAATTCTTCCTGCTCTAACCAAGCAGGTTACAATGTGCATTGTACCTTTGCACCCGGACTCCTTTCTATTCAACACCCCTCCTGCTTCCTAACTGGGAAATAAGGGCTCTGATATCTCTCTTCCGGCTTGTATCTGATGAAGGCTCCGGAAAGATTATACCTCAAAAATCTTGATGCGACCAATCTCGAATCGAGCCTAGCTCCTGTTCTGCAGATTCACCCGGCTAGGCTTTTTAAACAATCTTTCAGGAAGATGGAACACAACTGATTTAGGACTTGTACTCTTTGCTGCAAAGAAGAATTCCACTAGAATGCCTGAAACACACCGGCCTGCTCGGAGAGGTTGTTTGCAAGTCTGCGACTGTTTGAGAACGCCTTGTGGAAAGCTACGCAGACGCCAATCATTATCCCCACGCCGAGCTCGGAGTATTTTCCGAGCAAAACATTCGATGCGGGGTGCTTGTCCTCTCGCCCACCTTCGTCCTCTCCCCCCACGGCCCCTACCCCACCTGGCATGCCAGCCAAATGCCCACTCGGCTCACGGCGCCAATCCCTCCTACACCAGCCTTCCACCGGTGACCCAAGAACCTCTGCACACTGCATTTCGCTCGCAGTCAGAAAAGGAGGGGAGAGGAGGGGGGGAAATGCTCTGAACGTGTTGGTGCATGTCACCACTGTGGCTCCAGAAAAATGAGACGTGGGCGGGTGTTTGGAGGAGGAAGATCTTGCAAGGAAAGGAAAAAAAGAGGTCAGGCTCCGTCAAACTCACGGCCCCCTCCCGTGTCTCCCCCCCCCCAACCCAAAAGCCGTCCCTTGGCTATGCCAAGACAACAGGAGCAGACACCGTCTCACACACCAGAATATCTAAGAGATATGGTTTTTGGGGAAGAAACAAAGTGCATTTGGGGTGGGGTGGGGGGATGTCAGGGTAGGAAACCGAGCAGGACCCATGCAAAAAACACGCTCTGCCCCAAAAGCAAGCCAGATTCTTACCTGTCCATCTACAAAGCAGCAGCAAGACCGAGCAGGTCAGGAGGCGGCTGGAAAAATTGCTCCAAGATTCCATGTTCACTGGCAAGGACAGAAGAAGAAGAAAAAAGAGTTTTAGGAGGAGGGAAATTAAAAAAGGCAGCTGAAGGGAAGGCGATCCAGGTATCTGGGTGTCTTGGCCGCACACGCAGGACGGAGGGCTCAGCCCGCCATCTCCAGAAAGGAGGAACCCAGCAATGCCTCCTAAGCCCGCAACTCCGCCACAGAGCCAAAAACAAGGCAGCCCAGCCTATTTTTTTAAAAAAAGAGCAGATGAATCAGAGAAGTTATTCGCCCTCCCTCCTGCCACACGCCAAGATCAGACTCTCCAGAAAATTAAGCCTCCAAAAAGAGAGAGAGAGAGAGAGAGAGGGAAGGAGGGAAGGAGGGAGGGAGGGAGGCAGAGAGAGAGAGAGAGACCAGCCCCATCACAAAAAACTGTGCAGCGTCCTTGTTAGCATGTCTGGCCCCGCACGTACACAAACACCGCCACGCACGGCCACAGACTCACCTGGCTGAGCATCTGTGGACAGCGCCCGGCTGTTCCCTCTCCAAGGGCTGAGCTCTGGCCGCCTGGGGACCGCAGGATAGCTGCCCCACTGCCGGCTGAATCTGTGGGTCTCCCCTGCATCTGGGGGGTCTCCCCTTCCTGCTACCCCTCTGCACAGCCCCGGAGCATCACACCAAAAACAGTCCCTTGGCAAAGCAGTGGCGGTGGTTTGTCAAGCCAGCTGCACTCACGGGTCTAGCAGGAGCAGAAGACCCCCGAGCAGAGGTCCAAAGGCCCCCCCAGGTCTCCAAGAAGGGACCCCCCCCTGCTGCCACCTCTGCCACCCGGGGTCCTCGGCGGCCGGCTGCGTTTGTCAGTCTGCCTGTGTCTCTCTGCAGCTCTGGCAGGCTCTGGCGCTTTCTCTGTGGCTCTGCTGGTTCAGCACACCAAACCCCCACCCCCCCTTCCCGGTTGCCTAGCATTGACGAGTCCCCATTTTTAAAACAATGTACCAGTTCAGGAGGAAGAACAGAAGAAGAAGAAGAAGAAGAAAAGCAGAAATCCGCTTCCACCCCACCCCCAACCACCCCCCAGCCTGAGCTTTTGGGGAAGTGCTCGGCCCCCGGTTCTCAGATGGTTTTGCAAGAGAAAGCACCCTGGGCAGAGGACATCTGACAAGGGGAAGGGGGGGGGTTGGCTTGTAGCCGCCGCCGCTCGCCTCCTCGCTCGGAGCCAACTTATTTTTCTAAGGTCACCCCTGCCTGCCTGGAGTCAGCTGCGCACTGTTGTGTTCCCCCCACCCCCTCCTTAAGGTGGGCTGGCAGAATTCGGTTCCTTCCACCCCTCTTTGCAGGGAGGCAGAGAGAGGGACCGGTTGGCGCCTCTCTCGCATCCTCCTGCGCAGCTGGGAGCTCAAAGGGGGCTGGATGGACTGACAAGTCCCGATGCATCAGAGGGACGCGAAAAGGGCTTCCTGGCCGGGGCCCCCTCCCCAGTAAAAGCCTCTTTCCCTCCCCCCTGCCAGATCTTCCCCAAGGAAAAAACAAGGCTGCAAGAAAGCTGAGAACAGCTTCCACGCAAATACATGGAAGGCTCCCATGCAGGAGGGTTGAAGGATGCAGGAAAGAAGAGAGGAGGAAACAGCAAATAAACAGGAGATGAGCTGGGAGGAAGGAAGGAGGCGAACGAGGGCCCAGAGGACGGGTCTCTAGACAAAGGCCAGACGGATCCGCCTTGGAACAATGAGACAAACTAGGCATGTTGGGGGGAGATCCCTCGAAGGGGCCTTTTCTTTTCCTGAAGCACAGGTGTCAAACTCGTGGCCCTCCAGATGTGATGGACCACAGTTCCCATCATCCCCTGCCAGCATGATTCTGGCAGGGGATGATGGGAGCTGTAGTCCATCACATCTGGAGGGCCGCGAGTTTGACACCCGTGTCCTAAAGGGTTTGGGGACCTGCAAACAGTGCCCCACGCATCCCTCCCAAGAACCCTGCCAGGAAAGTCAGGCTGAGACAGAGTAAGGGAGAGGCCGGAGGCCGTCCGGGGAATCCGTGGCAGAGCAAGAGATTCGTGCTGCCCAATCCAAGGGGAGGAAACTTCAGGTGCTGGGGGGGCGCAGGGGGCACACTTTCTCCAGGAATCCAGCCTTGTGAATATTACCCAGGTTTGCCCCTCTATCGATAGACGGCGGCTGTTGTTTTTCTAAAAAATATATTAAACGACCAGGGAACTTACATGTGGGGTTGCTTAGGCTGATTCCGCATGGGCCAAAAACAGCGGTGTGAAAATGGTGTGAAAACAGTATAAACCCTTATCACGAAAGCAAGCCTGGGGGAGCCACGCTTGTTTCAGTAAAACCTGGGTTCTTTTCTCCAATAACTCCAACCAGCTGAGGTCTCAACGATTTTTATTGAAAAACAGAAATTAAAGAAATAAAACTTAGATGCAGTTAAGGTTACATTACTCAGCTGGTTACATTCCTTTTGGTTCCTTTGTCCCCATTCCGGGAACCCATGGCCCAGAGATGCTTCCCTGACCACGTCTCAAGATGGAATTCCAAAACCTTTGTTTTCCTCTTCTCAGGAAAGTTTTCCTGTTCAGGCCACGAGGTAACTTAGGCCTTTGAAGTTTCATCCTGGTACCTCTGCATAGTTTCCTGTCCTCCCTCCAGGAGATCAAAAGGCAAAGATGCTTTTCACAGTCATATGTGACTTTGCTAGTTTTACAGTACTATTCCATCACAACCCTTTCACACCGTTTTAAACCATTTTCACATCGTTTTCACACTGCTGTTTTTGGCCCATGCGGAATCAGACTTACAGAAGGTCAGTGGCAGAATCCATATTTTATATGCAGAGGGCCCCAATTCCAATCTCCAGTTGAAGTAAGATAAAACAAAGTCCAGGGGGGCTTGGAGATCTCCTTCTGTTACAATTAATCTCCAGGAGATGGACATCGGTTTTCCTGGAGGAGGAGGAGGAAGAAGAAGAAGAAGAAGAAGAAGAATCCCCCCCACCCCCCCCCCCCCCCACCCCCCCCCCCCCCCACCCCCCCCCCCCCCCACCCCCCCCCCCCCCCACCCCCCCCCCCCCCCACCCCCCCCCCCCCCCACCCCCCCCCCCCCCCACCCCCCCCCCCCCCCACCCCCCCCCCCCCCCACCCCCCCCCCCCCCCACCCCCCCCCCCCCCCACCCCCCCCCCCCCCCACCCCCCCCCCCCCCCACCCCCCCCCCCCCCCACCCCCCCCCCCCCCCACCCCCCCCCCCCCCCACCCCCCCCCCCCCCCACCCCCCCCCCCCCCCACCCCCCCCCCCCCCCACCCCCCCCCCCCCCCACCCCCCCCCCCCCCCACCCCCCCCCCCCCCCACCCCCCCCCCCCCCCACCCCCCCCCCCCCCCACCCCCCCCCCCCCCCACCCCCCCCCCCCCCCACCCCCCCCCCCCCCCACCCCCCCCCCCCCCCACCCCCCCCCCCCCCCACCCCCCCCCCCCCCCACCCCCCCCCCCCCCCACCCCCCCCCCCCCCCACCCCCCCCCCCCCCCACCCCCCCCCCCCCCCACCCCCCCCCCCCCCCACCCCCCCCCCCCCCCACCCCCCCCCCCCCCCACCCCCCCCCCCCCCCACCCCCCCCCCCCCCCACCCCCCCCCCCCCCCACCCCCCCCCCCCCCCACCCCCCCCCCCCCCCACCCCCCCCCCCCCCCACCCCCCCCCCCCCCCACCCCCCCCCCCCCCCACCCCCCCCCCCCCCCACCCCCCCCCCCCCCCACCCCCCCCCCCCCCCACCCCCCCCCCCCCCCACCCCCCCCCCCCCCCACCCCCCCCCCCCCCCACCCCCCCCCCCCCCCACCCCCCCCCCCCCCCACCCCCCCCCCCCCCCACCCCCCCCCCCCCCCACCCCCCCCCCCCCCCACCCCCCCCCCCCCCCACCCCCCCCCCCCCCCACCCCCCCCCCCCCCCACCCCCCCCCCCCCCCACCCCCCCCCCCCCCCACCCCCCCCCCCCCCCACCCCCCCCCCCCCCCACCCCCCCCCCCCCCCACCCCCCCCCCCCCCCACCCCCCCCCCCCCCCACCCCCCCCCCCCCCCACCCCCCCCCCCCCCCACCCCCCCCCCCCCCCACCCCCCCCCCCCCCCACCCCCCCCCCCCCCCACCCCCCCCCCCCCCCACCCCCCCCCCCCCCCACCCCCCCCCCCCCCCACCCCCCCCCCCCCCCACCCCCCCCCCCCCCCACCCCCCCCCCCCCCCACCCCCCCCCCCCCCCACCCCCCCCCCCCCCCACCCCCCCCCCCCCCCACCCCCCCCCCCCCCCACCCCCCCCCCCCCCCACCCCCCCCCCCCCCCACCCCCCCCCCCCCCCACCCCCCCCCCCCCCCACCCCCCCCCCCCCCCACCCCCCCCCCCCCCCACCCCCCCCCCCCCCCACCCCCCCCCCCCCCCACCCCCCCCCCCCCCCACCCCCCCCCCCCCCCACCCCCCCCCCCCCCCACCCCCCCCCCCCCCCACCCCCCCCCCCCCCCACCCCCCCCCCCCCCCACCCCCCCCCCCCCCCACCCCCCCCCCCCCCCACCCCCCCCCCCCCCCACCCCCCCCCCCCCCCACCCCCCCCCCCCCCCACCCCCCCCCCCCCCCACCCCCCCCCCCCCCCACCCCCCCCCCCCCCCACCCCCCCCCCCCCCCACCCCCCCCCCCCCCCACCCCCCCCCCCCCCCACCCCCCCCCCCCCCCACCCCCCCCCCCCCCCACCCCCCCCCCCCCCCACCCCCCCCCCCCCCCACCCCCCCCCCCCCCCACCCCCCCCCCCCCCCACCCCCCCCCCCCCCCACCCCCCCCCCCCCCCACCCCCCCCCCCCCCCACCCCCCCCCCCCCCCACCCCCCCCCCCCCCCACCCCCCCCCCCCCCCACCCCCCCCCCCCCCCACCCCCCCCCCCCCCCACCCCCCCCCCCCCCCACCCCCCCCCCCCCCCACCCCCCCCCCCCCCCACCCCCCCCCCCCCCCACCCCCCCCCCCCCCCACCCCCCCCCCCCCCCACCCCCCCCCCCCCCCACCCCCCCCCCCCCCCACCCCCCCCCCCCCCCACCCCCCCCCCCCCCCACCCCCCCCCCCCCCCACCCCCCCCCCCCCCCACCCCCCCCCCCCCCCACCCCCCCCCCCCCCCACCCCCCCCCCCCCCCACCCCCCCCCCCCCCCACCCCCCCCCCCCCCCACCCCCCCCCCCCCCCACCCCCCCCCCCCCCCACCCCCCCCCCCCCCCACCCCCCCCCCCCCCCACCCCCCCCCCCCCCCACCCCCCCCCCCCCCCACCCCCCCCCCCCCCCACCCCCCCCCCCCCCCACCCCCCCCCCCCCCCACCCCCCCCCCCCCCCACCCCCCCCCCCCCCCACCCCCCCCCCCCCCCACCCCCCCCCCCCCCCACCCCCCCCCCCCCCCACCCCCCCCCCCCCCCACCCCCCCCCCCCCCCACCCCCCCCCCCCCCCACCCCCCCCCCCCCCCACCCCCCCCCCCCCCCACCCCCCCCCCCCCCCACCCCCCCCCCCCCCCACCCCCCCCCCCCCCCACCCCCCCCCCCCCCCACCCCCCCCCCCCCCCACCCCCCCCCCCCCCCACCCCCCCCCCCCCCCACCCCCCCCCCCCCCCACCCCCCCCCCCCCCCACCCCCCCCCCCCCCCACCCCCCCCCCCCCCCACCCCCCCCCCCCCCCACCCCCCCCCCCCCCCACCCCCCCCCCCCCCCACCCCCCCCCCCCCCCACCCCCCCCCCCCCCCACCCCCCCCCCCCCCCACCCCCCCCCCCCCCCACCCCCCCCCCCCCCCACCCCCCCCCCCCCCCACCCCCCCCCCCCCCCACCCCCCCCCCCCCCCACCCCCCCCCCCCCCCACCCCCCCCCCCCCCCACCCCCCCCCCCCCCCACCCCCCCCCCCCCCCACCCCCCCCCCCCCCCACCCCCCCCCCCCCCCACCCCCCCCCCCCCCCACCCCCCCCCCCCCCCACCCCCCCCCCCCCCCACCCCCCCCCCCCCCCACCCCCCCCCCCCCCCACCCCCCCCCCCCCCCACCCCCCCCCCCCCCCACCCCCCCCCCCCCCCACCCCCCCCCCCCCCCACCCCCCCCCCCCCCCACCCCCCCCCCCCCCCACCCCCCCCCCCCCCCACCCCCCCCCCCCCCCACCCCCCCCCCCCCCCACCCCCCCCCCCCCCCACCCCCCCCCCCCCCCACCCCCCCCCCCCCCCACCCCCCCCCCCCCCCACCCCCCCCCCCCCCCACCCCCCCCCCCCCCCACCCCCCCCCCCCCCCACCCCCCCCCCCCCCCACCCCCCCCCCCCCCCACCCCCCCCCCCCCCCACCCCCCCCCCCCCCCACCCCCCCCCCCCCCCACCCCCCCCCCCCCCCACCCCCCCCCCCCCCCACCCCCCCCCCCCCCCACCCCCCCCCCCCCCCACCCCCCCCCCCCCCCACCCCCCCCCCCCCCCACCCCCCCCCCCCCCCACCCCCCCCCCCCCCCACCCCCCCCCCCCCCCACCCCCCCCCCCCCCCACCCCCCCCCCCCCCCACCCCCCCCCCCCCCCACCCCCCCCCCCCCCCACCCCCCCCCCCCCCCACCCCCCCCCCCCCCCACCCCCCCCCCCCCCCACCCCCCCCCCCCCCCACCCCCCCCCCCCCCCACCCCCCCCCCCCCCCACCCCCCCCCCCCCCCACCCCCCCCCCCCCCCACCCCCCCCCCCCCCCACCCCCCCCCCCCCCCACCCCCCCCCCCCCCCACCCCCCCCCCCCCCCACCCCCCCCCCCCCCCACCCCCCCCCCCCCCCACCCCCCCCCCCCCCCACCCCCCCCCCCCCCCACCCCCCCCCCCCCCCACCCCCCCCCCCCCCCACCCCCCCCCCCCCCCACCCCCCCCCCCCCCCACCCCCCCCCCCCCCCACCCCCCCCCCCCCCCACCCCCCCCCCCCCCCACCCCCCCCCCCCCCCACCCCCCCCCCCCCCCACCCCCCCCCCCCCCCACCCCCCCCCCCCCCCACCCCCCCCCCCCCCCACCCCCCCCCCCCCCCACCCCCCCCCCCCCCCACCCCCCCCCCCCCCCACCCCCCCCCCCCCCCACCCCCCCCCCCCCCCACCCCCCCCCCCCCCCACCCCCCCCCCCCCCCACCCCCCCCCCCCCCCACCCCCCCCCCCCCCCACCCCCCCCCCCCCCCACCCCCCCCCCCCCCCACCCCCCCCCCCCCCCACCCCCCCCCCCCCCCACCCCCCCCCCCCCCCACCCCCCCCCCCCCCCACCCCCCCCCCCCCCCACCCCCCCCCCCCCCCACCCCCCCCCCCCCCCACCCCCCCCCCCCCCCACCCCCCCCCCCCCCCACCCCCCCCCCCCCCCACCCCCCCCCCCCCCCACCCCCCCCCCCCCCCACCCCCCCCCCCCCCCACCCCCCCCCCCCCCCACCCCCCCCCCCCCCCACCCCCCCCCCCCCCCACCCCCCCCCCCCCCCACCCCCCCCCCCCCCCACCCCCCCCCCCCCCCACCCCCCCCCCCCCCCACCCCCCCCCCCCCCCACCCCCCCCCCCCCCCACCCCCCCCCCCCCCCACCCCCCCCCCCCCCCACCCCCCCCCCCCCCCACCCCCCCCCCCCCCCACCCCCCCCCCCCCCCACCCCCCCCCCCCCCCACCCCCCCCCCCCCCCACCCCCCCCCCCCCCCACCCCCCCCCCCCCCCACCCCCCCCCCCCCCCACCCCCCCCCCCCCCCACCCCCCCCCCCCCCCACCCCCCCCCCCCCCCACCCCCCCCCCCCCCCACCCCCCCCCCCCCCCACCCCCCCCCCCCCCCACCCCCCCCCCCCCCCACCCCCCCCCCCCCCCACCCCCCCCCCCCCCCACCCCCCCCCCCCCCCACCCCCCCCCCCCCCCACCCCCCCCCCCCCCCACCCCCCCCCCCCCCCACCCCCCCCCCCCCCCACCCCCCCCCCCCCCCACCCCCCCCCCCCCCCACCCCCCCCCCCCCCCACCCCCCCCCCCCCCCACCCCCCCCCCCCCCCACCCCCCCCCCCCCCCACCCCCCCCCCCCCCCACCCCCCCCCCCCCCCACCCCCCCCCCCCCCCACCCCCCCCCCCCCCCACCCCCCCCCCCCCCCACCCCCCCCCCCCCCCACCCCCCCCCCCCCCCACCCCCCCCCCCCCCCACCCCCCCCCCCCCCCACCCCCCCCCCCCCCCACCCCCCCCCCCCCCCACCCCCCCCCCCCCCCACCCCCCCCCCCCCCCACCCCCCCCCCCCCCCACCCCCCCCCCCCCCCACCCCCCCCCCCCCCCACCCCCCCCCCCCCCCACCCCCCCCCCCCCCCACCCCCCCCCCCCCCCACCCCCCCCCCCCCCCACCCCCCCCCCCCCCCACCCCCCCCCCCCCCCACCCCCCCCCCCCCCCACCCCCCCCCCCCCCCACCCCCCCCCCCCCCCACCCCCCCCCCCCCCCACCCCCCCCCCCCCCCACCCCCCCCCCCCCCCACCCCCCCCCCCCCCCACCCCCCCCCCCCCCCACCCCCCCCCCCCCCCACCCCCCCCCCCCCCCACCCCCCCCCCCCCCCACCCCCCCCCCCCCCCACCCCCCCCCCCCCCCACCCCCCCCCCCCCCCACCCCCCCCCCCCCCCACCCCCCCCCCCCCCCACCCCCCCCCCCCCCCACCCCCCCCCCCCCCCACCCCCCCCCCCCCCCACCCCCCCCCCCCCCCACCCCCCCCCCCCCCCACCCCCCCCCCCCCCCACCCCCCCCCCCCCCCACCCCCCCCCCCCCCCACCCCCCCCCCCCCCCACCCCCCCCCCCCCCCACCCCCCCCCCCCCCCACCCCCCCCCCCCCCCACCCCCCCCCCCCCCCACCCCCCCCCCCCCCCACCCCCCCCCCCCCCCACCCCCCCCCCCCCCCACCCCCCCCCCCCCCCACCCCCCCCCCCCCCCACCCCCCCCCCCCCCCACCCCCCCCCCCCCCCACCCCCCCCCCCCCCCACCCCCCCCCCCCCCCACCCCCCCCCCCCCCCACCCCCCCCCCCCCCCACCCCCCCCCCCCCCCACCCCCCCCCCCCCCCACCCCCCCCCCCCCCCACCCCCCCCCCCCCCCACCCCCCCCCCCCCCCACCCCCCCCCCCCCCCACCCCCCCCCCCCCCCACCCCCCCCCCCCCCCACCCCCCCCCCCCCCCACCCCCCCCCCCCCCCACCCCCCCCCCCCCCCACCCCCCCCCCCCCCCACCCCCCCCCCCCCCCACCCCCCCCCCCCCCCACCCCCCCCCCCCCCCACCCCCCCCCCCCCCCACCCCCCCCCCCCCCCACCCCCCCCCCCCCCCACCCCCCCCCCCCCCCACCCCCCCCCCCCCCCACCCCCCCCCCCCCCCACCCCCCCCCCCCCCCACCCCCCCCCCCCCCCACCCCCCCCCCCCCCCACCCCCCCCCCCCCCCACCCCCCCCCCCCCCCACCCCCCCCCCCCCCCACCCCCCCCCCCCCCCACCCCCCCCCCCCCCCACCCCCCCCCCCCCCCACCCCCCCCCCCCCCCACCCCCCCCCCCCCCCACCCCCCCCCCCCCCCACCCCCCCCCCCCCCCACCCCCCCCCCCCCCCACCCCCCCCCCCCCCCACCCCCCCCCCCCCCCACCCCCCCCCCCCCCCACCCCCCCCCCCCCCCACCCCCCCCCCCCCCCACCCCCCCCCCCCCCCACCCCCCCCCCCCCCCACCCCCCCCCCCCCCCACCCCCCCCCCCCCCCACCCCCCCCCCCCCCCACCCCCCCCCCCCCCCACCCCCCCCCCCCCCCACCCCCCCCCCCCCCCACCCCCCCCCCCCCCCACCCCCCCCCCCCCCCACCCCCCCCCCCCCCCACCCCCCCCCCCCCCCACCCCCCCCCCCCCCCACCCCCCCCCCCCCCCACCCCCCCCCCCCCCCACCCCCCCCCCCCCCCACCCCCCCCCCCCCCCACCCCCCCCCCCCCCCACCCCCCCCCCCCCCCACCCCCCCCCCCCCCCACCCCCCCCCCCCCCCACCCCCCCCCCCCCCCACCCCCCCCCCCCCCCACCCCCCCCCCCCCCCACCCCCCCCCCCCCCCACCCCCCCCCCCCCCCACCCCCCCCCCCCCCCACCCCCCCCCCCCCCCACCCCCCCCCCCCCCCACCCCCCCCCCCCCCCACCCCCCCCCCCCCCCACCCCCCCCCCCCCCCACCCCCCCCCCCCCCCACCCCCCCCCCCCCCCACCCCCCCCCCCCCCCACCCCCCCCCCCCCCCACCCCCCCCCCCCCCCACCCCCCCCCCCCCCCACCCCCCCCCCCCCCCACCCCCCCCCCCCCCCACCCCCCCCCCCCCCCACCCCCCCCCCCCCCCACCCCCCCCCCCCCCCACCCCCCCCCCCCCCCACCCCCCCCCCCCCCCACCCCCCCCCCCCCCCACCCCCCCCCCCCCCCACCCCCCCCCCCCCCCACCCCCCCCCCCCCCCACCCCCCCCCCCCCCCACCCCCCCCCCCCCCCACCCCCCCCCCCCCCCACCCCCCCCCCCCCCCACCCCCCCCCCCCCCCACCCCCCCCCCCCCCCACCCCCCCCCCCCCCCACCCCCCCCCCCCCCCACCCCCCCCCCCCCCCACCCCCCCCCCCCCCCACCCCCCCCCCCCCCCACCCCCCCCCCCCCCCACCCCCCCCCCCCCCCACCCCCCCCCCCCCCCACCCCCCCCCCCCCCCACCCCCCCCCCCCCCCACCCCCCCCCCCCCCCACCCCCCCCCCCCCCCACCCCCCCCCCCCCCCACCCCCCCCCCCCCCCACCCCCCCCCCCCCCCACCCCCCCCCCCCCCCACCCCCCCCCCCCCCCACCCCCCCCCCCCCCCACCCCCCCCCCCCCCCACCCCCCCCCCCCCCCACCCCCCCCCCCCCCCACCCCCCCCCCCCCCCACCCCCCCCCCCCCCCACCCCCCCCCCCCCCCACCCCCCCCCCCCCCCACCCCCCCCCCCCCCCACCCCCCCCCCCCCCCACCCCCCCCCCCCCCCACCCCCCCCCCCCCCCACCCCCCCCCCCCCCCACCCCCCCCCCCCCCCACCCCCCCCCCCCCCCACCCCCCCCCCCCCCCACCCCCCCCCCCCCCCACCCCCCCCCCCCCCCACCCCCCCCCCCCCCCACCCCCCCCCCCCCCCACCCCCCCCCCCCCCCACCCCCCCCCCCCCCCACCCCCCCCCCCCCCCACCCCCCCCCCCCCCCACCCCCCCCCCCCCCCACCCCCCCCCCCCCCCACCCCCCCCCCCCCCCACCCCCCCCCCCCCCCACCCCCCCCCCCCCCCACCCCCCCCCCCCCCCACCCCCCCCCCCCCCCACCCCCCCCCCCCCCCACCCCCCCCCCCCCCCACCCCCCCCCCCCCCCACCCCCCCCCCCCCCCACCCCCCCCCCCCCCCACCCCCCCCCCCCCCCACCCCCCCCCCCCCCCACCCCCCCCCCCCCCCACCCCCCCCCCCCCCCACCCCCCCCCCCCCCCACCCCCCCCCCCCCCCACCCCCCCCCCCCCCCACCCCCCCCCCCCCCCACCCCCCCCCCCCCCCACCCCCCCCCCCCCCCACCCCCCCCCCCCCCCACCCCCCCCCCCCCCCACCCCCCCCCCCCCCCACCCCCCCCCCCCCCCACCCCCCCCCCCCCCCACCCCCCCCCCCCCCCACCCCCCCCCCCCCCCACCCCCCCCCCCCCCCACCCCCCCCCCCCCCCACCCCCCCCCCCCCCCACCCCCCCCCCCCCCCACCCCCCCCCCCCCCCACCCCCCCCCCCCCCCACCCCCCCCCCCCCCCACCCCCCCCCCCCCCCACCCCCCCCCCCCCCCACCCCCCCCCCCCCCCACCCCCCCCCCCCCCCACCCCCCCCCCCCCCCACCCCCCCCCCCCCCCACCCCCCCCCCCCCCCACCCCCCCCCCCCCCCACCCCCCCCCCCCCCCACCCCCCCCCCCCCCCACCCCCCCCCCCCCCCACCCCCCCCCCCCCCCACCCCCCCCCCCCCCCACCCCCCCCCCCCCCCACCCCCCCCCCCCCCCACCCCCCCCCCCCCCCACCCCCCCCCCCCCCCACCCCCCCCCCCCCCCACCCCCCCCCCCCCCCACCCCCCCCCCCCCCCACCCCCCCCCCCCCCCACCCCCCCCCCCCCCCACCCCCCCCCCCCCCCACCCCCCCCCCCCCCCACCCCCCCCCCCCCCCACCCCCCCCCCCCCCCACCCCCCCCCCCCCCCACCCCCCCCCCCCCCCACCCCCCCCCCCCCCCACCCCCCCCCCCCCCCACCCCCCCCCCCCCCCACCCCCCCCCCCCCCCACCCCCCCCCCCCCCCACCCCCCCCCCCCCCCACCCCCCCCCCCCCCCACCCCCCCCCCCCCCCACCCCCCCCCCCCCCCACCCCCCCCCCCCCCCACCCCCCCCCCCCCCCACCCCCCCCCCCCCCCACCCCCCCCCCCCCCCACCCCCCCCCCCCCCCACCCCCCCCCCCCCCCACCCCCCCCCCCCCCCACCCCCCCCCCCCCCCACCCCCCCCCCCCCCCACCCCCCCCCCCCCCCACCCCCCCCCCCCCCCACCCCCCCCCCCCCCCACCCCCCCCCCCCCCCACCCCCCCCCCCCCCCACCCCCCCCCCCCCCCACCCCCCCCCCCCCCCACCCCCCCCCCCCCCCACCCCCCCCCCCCCCCACCCCCCCCCCCCCCCACCCCCCCCCCCCCCCACCCCCCCCCCCCCCCACCCCCCCCCCCCCCCACCCCCCCCCCCACCCACCGCCCCCCCCCCCCACCCCCCCCCCCCCCCTCCCCCCCCCCCCCCCACCCCCCCCCCCACCGTCCCCACCCCCCCCCCCCCCCAACCCACCCCCTCCCTCCCCCCCCCCCCCCCCATCCCCCCCGGCCCCCCCCCCCCCCCCCCTCCCCCCCCCCCCCCCCCCCCCCCCCCCCCCCCCCCCCCCCCCCCCCCCCCCCCCCCCCCCCCCCCTCCCCCCCCCCCCACCCCCCCCCCCCCCCACCCCCCCCCCCCCCCCCCTCCCCACCTCCTCCTCCTCCCTCCTCCTTCCTCCTCCTCCCTCCTCCCTCCCTCCCTCTCCCTCACACGGGCCATAACAGCCCAGTGGGAGATCTAAAACCCCCCCTTTGATGGTAGCAGCAGGTGAATCTTCTCTGCCATCCAGCTTTTTTGCAGGGCTTCAAAACAAGGAAGCACAAAGAATGCTTTCTGGGTACCAGACCGGCTGCACCACGGCTTGCACTGACTGGCATACTGATGTCCTTCCACCCAGACAAAGCAGATCCCCCTCGGGACCGAGGACAAAGAAACACTTGCCCGCGCCTCGCTCCCGGCCCTTGGTGACAGAGAAGAGCCACCGCAAACAAGAGGTCGGTCACGGATCCGAATCGGGCCTGCAAAATCAATTAATCGAGCGGCTAACTGCAGGCAGTCCCTTTGCAGGGCTTGGGTGGGCTTCCGGAGACCCCCTGTCCCTTCTTTACCTGAAGGTCACGTGCGCCCAGGATCGGGATATGCATAACATTGAGCCGCTCAAGGGAAATAAAGACAGTGAGGTTATC
Organism: Sphaerodactylus townsendi; assembly: GCF_021028975.2. Lineage (NCBI taxonomy): Eukaryota > Metazoa > Chordata > Lepidosauria > Squamata > Sphaerodactylidae > Sphaerodactylus > Sphaerodactylus townsendi. The sequence goes on along the minus strand of NC_059429.1, from coordinate 134,174,590 downwards.
GATCGCTCGGAAAGGGCAAAGAGGAGGAGGAGAGAGCCAAAGAAATTATGGGTTGACTAACTTGAAGTGATGGAGGACCGGAGATATATACTCCGAGAGCTCTGCGGGAGCACCTCGAATAAATATTCAGGAATGAAGAAGGAGATCTCTAAGCATGCGCAAAGGTGCTTCCCCCAATATTGAGCAACCGGAGGCTGGTGTCGGCACACCCAATATTGATCAGTTTAGAACACTTCTAGTTGTAGCAGTTAAGAGTTTGGGATTTGGGAGACCCCGCTCTGGCACGGAGGAAGAAGAAGAAGAAGAAGAAGAAGAAGAAGAAGAAGAAGAAGAAGAAGAAGAAGAAGAAGAAGAAGAAGAAGAAGAAGAAGAAGGAGGAGGAGGAGGAGGAGGAGGAGGAGGAGTTTGGATATATACCCCCCTTTTTCTCCTGTAAGGAGACTCAAAGGGTATTTCAATCTCCTTCCTCCCCCCTCCCCCCAAAAAAACACCCTGTGAAGTAGGTGGGACTGAGAGAGCTCAGAAGAACTGTGACTAGCCCAAGGCCGCCCAGCTGGCGTGTGTTGGAGTGCACAAGATACTCTAGTTCACCAGATAAGCCTCCACAGCTCAAGTGGCAGAGCGGGGAATCAAACTCGGTTCTCCAGATTAAAGGGCACTTGCTCTTAACCACTGCTGCTCTCCCAAGCTTGCTGGGAGACCTTGGGCTAGTCGTACACTCTCAGAGCTGTTGAGGTTCCCATGGTGGTGGGATTCAAACTGTGGCGTAGTGCCAATGGGGCTGGGTGGGGCATGACGGGGGCGTGGCCGGGCATTCCGGGGGTGGGGCATTCCTGGGCGGGGCTGTGGCAAGGACGCAGCCGCTGCGCCGGTCCTTGGGTGGGAAACGAATGCACGCAGGCACAGGCTGCCACGCACACCGGTGCACCTCCTGCTAGACTGCTTCAAGTTCTGCGCGCTACTGCTGAGAGGGAGGGGCGTAACTAAGGCAAAAATCACGTGGCAAAATCACCAATTAGTAAGCCCCTCTCGGCACACACAAATAATTAGTAACCTACTCTCGGGAACCTGTGAGAACCTGTTGGATCCCACCTCTGGTTCTACCCCACAGGATTGTTGTCAAGACACATGAACACCCGAAGGTGCCTTCTACTGAGCCAGAGCCTGGATCTAACAAGGTAAATATTATTTATTCAGATGGGCAGCAGCTCTTTGGGGGGGGGGAGGGGGGTCTTAGGTATTGTCTACTCATAGTTGCCGTGACTGGGCCAAGGTCACCCAGCAGGAATGTAGGAGTGGATAATCCAACCCAGTTGACAAAAAGGAGTCCGCTGTTCATGCGGAGGAGTGGAGATTCAAACCCAGTTCTCCAGATTAGACTCCACCTGCTCTTAACCACGACGCCACGCTGCCTCTCCGTTGTTTGCTGCCTCTACCTCAAATGCCAGCGCTGTCCTCTAAGGCCTGCAGCAATCACCCCGTGAGTCTGTCCGCAGCTGACCCCAGAAGCCAACAAAAGAAGACCGGGTCTTAAGATCTGCACTGGCTGCCGATTGAGTTCCGGATTACGTTTAAAGTGTTGGTATGGACCTTCAAAGCTGTTCGCGGTCTCGGACCTGCATACCTGAGGGACCGCCTCTCCCCATATTGCCCCGGTAGGCCCCTCCGCTCCTCGGAGGAGGACCTACCCGTGATCCCTGGCCCAAAAATGATCAGGCTGGCCTCGACGAGGGGCAGGGCCTTTTCAGCCTTGGCCCCTGCCTGGTGGAACGGGCTCCCTCGGGAGATCGGGGCCCTGCGGGACTTACAGAGTTTCCGCAGAGCCTGCAAGACGGACCTGTTCCGCCAGGCGTTTGGCCAGCCTGGTTAAAAATACATCTACCGTGTCATCTGGCCTCCCGTGGGCACAAGGGGGGGGGAGGGGGGTAGCCAGACGCCATCCACATTTTTAAATGGGTTCTGTTTTTAGGTAATTGGTATTTAAATTATGTTTTAATGTTTGTTTTAACCTGTTGTGAACCGCCCTGAACCCTCAGGGGGAGGGCGGTATATAAAACTAATAATAAATAATAAAATAAATAAATCTTGACCGGAAAAACTTGCCCTTTTTTTGCCTTCGTTTTTAACTTCTTTTTTGCAACGTGCAACCTCAACAAAGAGTTGGATGAGCTCTAAAAAGGGCACAATATTCGGCGTCATTTGGGTTGGCCCTACGGGATTGTCAACTCTGGGTTGGGAAATTTCTGCAGATTTCGGGATGGGGGGGAGCTTTGGGGTGGGCAAGACATCAGGAGGGGTTTTCCTAGAAAATACAAATCATAGGAGGATGTTTTCATGGGCTCGTAGTAACACCCTGCCCTTCACTGTCTTAGAGGGGAGATTCAAGAAAAATCCCCTAAGAACAGAGGCTCTGTGGTTGCTCCCTGGAAGAGGTGGATTCCTTTGAACACAAGTTGCTCAAGTGATCTCTATGTGATAAGCTTAGAGATGAAATCTCGGAGCCTCACTTGACGGAATGGGCTGGAAAAGAGAATAAATGAAAATTGAACTATTTGTTGTCAGGTAAGGACCAAAGAATTTCCAGTAATGTAGTCCCGTTTTGTGTCTAAGGCAAATAAATACAGGAAAGCAGGTGGACAGGAGACCGCCAGCTCTTTTAGTGGGATGTTGAAATAAGTTCTATTTGATGTTTTAACTTTTTACCTCTTTGTTAAGGTTTGGAATTTGGCCTGGGTTTGATTCCCAGCTCTGTGGAGGCTTATCTGGGGAATTCAGATTAGCCTGTACACTCCCACACACGCCAGCTGGGTGACCTTGGGCTAGTCACAGCTTCTCGGAGCTCTCTCAGCCCCACCCACCTCACAGGGTGTTTGTTGTGAGGGGGGAAGGGCAAGGAGATTGTAAGCCCCTTTGAGTCTCCTGCAGGAGAGAAAGGGGGGTTATAAAGCCCAACTCTTCTTCTTCTTCTTCTTCTCCTCCTCCTCCTCCTCCTCCTCCTCCTCCTCCTCCTCCTCTTTGAAGCTGTGCGGAATAGCAAAATCCACTTGCAAACAGTTCTGAAAATGGTTTGAAAACGCATTATTTTGCGTGTGCGGAAGGGGCCTTTGTCTTATATTTCAGAACTGATTTATGTTTGATCACATTCTCACCTTCAACCACGACCCAATTTGGTAATGACCAACAGCAGAGGTCCCCAACCTGTGGGCACCTGTGGAATCCTGACAGTGTGGTTGGGACAGGCACAAAATGGCGGCCCCAGGAGGCCGAGCCATCCACAAAATGGCTGCCACCGCTTATCTTCAGTCACACAATGAAGATCCTCATGCCTTGAAGGCAGCTGATGCCAAAGCAATGCTTTAATCTCCAACGACCAATCTGAAGTTTTGCCGGGCCCTACTCACTTTCTAAAAAAGCATGGTGGGTGCCACGAAGGGTACTACCCCAGCCACGGCGCCACGGCGGGGACCGACAGCTCGGCCAGGAAAACGCGAGCGGCCTTCCTAAACTCAGTTTCTCCTTCTTACGCCGCAGGCCGATCGATACCTTTTCAAATTGAAACAGAACAACGAGGAAGCATCAGAAGGCTGAGCGAGTCCCCAGGCATTAAAAAAAGTGCCAGAATTAAGTCCCAGAGGCTAGCTAGCCGCCAGCCTCATCTGGCAGCTTCTTTAAAGCCTCTCTCTGCCGACTGCGCGATTCAGTTAGCACAAAACTCATCCCACGTTACTGACCTGCAGCTACTTTGTGCTTTTTGCCCTCCGGAACAGAGAAACGGCTGTCTGGTATGGCCTCGCCTCCTTCAGGTGCCTCGTTCGAAGAAATCTGAACGCAGAAGGGCCAGAGGTTCGTACCACAAGAGGAAGAGATGAGCCATTTTGCAATGCACACTTCCCCCTTTTTTAAAAAAATATACACTAGAGTACAAACGAAAAAGCCCTGTTGTAATTCTTCAGCACGAGGAGGAGGAGGAGGAGGAGGAGGAGGAGGAGAGGAGGAGGAGGAGGAGGAGAAGAAGAGGAGGAGGAGGAGGAGGAGGAGGAGGAGGAGGATTTATACCCCACCTTTTCTGTAAGGAGACTCAAGATGGCTTACAAGCTCCTTTCCCTTCCTCTCCTCACAACAGACACCTTGTCAGGCAGGTGAGGCTGAGAGAGGTCAGAGAGAATATGACTAGCCCAAGGTCACCCAGCAGGAATTTAGGAATGCCTCACAGTATATATACTCCACTTGCTTTCCATTCCTACTATCATATCCTCTGAAGAGGCCAGCCACAGATGCAGGCGAAACATCAGGAGAGAATGCTACTAGAACATGGCCACAAAGCCCGCAAACCACACAGCACCCCAGAAACTCCTGAAGCTTTGGGGATGGGGCTTGGGGTGGACTGGAACTTCAGTGGGGTACAAGACCATAAAGTCCACACTCTCTGGAGCCGCCATTTTTCTCCAGGACAACTGATCTCAGTAGTCTAGAGATGAAGTTATTAAGAAGAGTAAATATCATGATGGTCTTTGTTGGCGATGTCAATACAAGGTTGGGTCTTTCTTTCACACGTGGTGGACTTGGGCCATTTCTGCATGGCCAAAATATCCCTGGGTAAGCAAGAAAAATATCCCTGTGCAGCCGAGAATTCCGCACGGTTCCCATTGCTGTGGGCCTGCCCTGGTGTTGCCCCTCAATATTTACCTAAGTCCGGGATTTTCAAAAATCGCCAGTTGGGAGGTTCTTTTTTTAAAAAAACCCAGTGTGACCCTGCTTGTGCCTGGTACCGTGCAAAAACCAATCGGGAGCAGGCGCTGACATTCATTCAAGCTGCTACTCAAAAACAACAGCCAATGAGAACGCGGGACACTGGGCACGCTCAGAGGTGCATGCAGCTGCCACTCAAAAGCAACAGCCAATCAAAACATGGGACACCGGGCATGCTCGCTCAGATATGCTTCCGAAGTAAATACAGAAGTCCCAGCCTTGTGCGGAGCAAACTGGAGCATTTCCTCCCGGTCCTAAGTCTGCTTCTGGGAAGAATTGGGAAGTCATACGGAAGAAGAAACAGGGATAAATTAGATGCGGTATGTAAGACCCCGGTTCAAACCTGGCGTAATTGTGCCGTGCGGAAATGGCCCTGTAAAAAAATCAAGAAGTAGTGGATAGAACGACATATGAAAATGCAAAAAAAAAACACTCAAACTCAAATGTCTTTTTACTGCTAAAACTATTCTATTAGGCATCTTGCCTGAAAATCTTCCAAAGAAGCTTAATGAACCATGTTGGCACTTATTAACAGCTGCAAGGGTAATAGTTGCATCCCGTTGGAAAACTGAATGAGATCTTAACACAGAACTCTGGGAAGATAAAGTTAGAGGATGTGCTACGTTGGCCAAATTAAGAAATCTTGTGAACAGATGGTCAAAAGGAGCATTTGATGAGAAATGGGAACTCTATTTCATATTTGAGGCTGAATCAATTATGTAAGAATAACAATAATAGTAAGAATAAAAATTTGTTATTTATATGTAACTGCTTTATTAAATACTTACTGACCTTTTGGAACTAAAAGTTAGATGATAACAAATCTTAAAACGAAGTAATGTTCTCTCTGAATAATATTAGTGTCGTAATTTTAAGATCCAGTGTGCTATACATACATACATACATACATACATACATACATACATACATACATATACATATACATATACATATACATATACATATATACACACACACACATACACACACACACACATATATATATACACACACATACATACTTATACTTATAGTTAGTTATAGTTACAGTTGTAGTTGTAGTTGTAGTTATAGTTGAAGAAGAAGAAGAAGAAGAAGAGGAGGAGGAGGAGGAGGAGGAGGAGGAGTTTGGATTTATACCCCACCTTTCTCTCCTGTAAGGAAACTCAACGTGGCCTACAAGCTCCTTTCCCTTCCTCTTCCCACAACAGACACCTTGTGAGGTAGGTGGGGCGGAGAGAGTTCTGAAGATCTGTGACTAGCCCAAGATCACCCAGCAGGAATGCAGGAGTGCAGAAACACACCTGGTTCACCAGATAAGCCTCTGCCACTCAGGTGGAGGAGTGGGGAATCAAACCCGGTTCTCCAGATTGGCCTATATAGCTATAGTTATATAAAGTTACAGCTATATATAGTTATATATACATAGTTATATAGTTGTATATATAGCTCACGGGAAACTGTATTTTCTTTTTTCTCTTTCCGCATTTTCTTTTCTGCGTTTAAATTATATTTGGGGAAATTAATAGAAATATCATTTTTAAAAGGTAGCCTGGAGGAGAGCTGTAATTCTGGGGGAACCCCAGACCTCGCCTGGAGGTTGGCATCCCTCCTCTTCTATATTTGGGGCACGAATCCTTTACATTCTGCATGAGATATGCTTTCCCAGGGAGATCTCGCTGGCCTCATTAAATTTTAAACCAGCACACCGTGAAAAGTCTGGCTACAATTGCACTTGAAATTACTTTTCTTTCCCTCGCAAGCAACGGAGAGACGCGCCGCTCTTTTATGTGGCATCTCTCTCCCTCCCTCGCCTTCCTTTCGGATCCTGCATCCGACGCTTTGACGGTGACATCCGAGCGTGCGCGTTCCCATAGCTGTGAACATACTAGCAGCTTGACTGAGCCCTCGTGAGCAGGTCACCCTGTCTGACAACAATAATGGGGACCCTTCTGACGATACCCAGACTCACACACGCGCACCCAACCCAGTATTTGAGGCACCAGCTTTGAACGCCTGGATGTACTGTGGGAGGTGAGAACGTGCCACCGTTTGCCTCATCGTTTTGAGACGCATCGACGACATGTCACAGCTGTGTGAAACCATTTGCAGACATCGCACCTCCCGGAGGCAAGAGGACCGGTGGGTCAAAGGTCCTACGAGCCCGGCTTCCTGCTCCTTTCTGTAGGCCCTTGTGATGATCTCAGACGGGAATGTGCAGAACTCAAAGCCTATTCCTGGCGTTGCCCTTACTGGGATGCCAGCCTCCAGGGGGGGGCCTGGTGATCCCGCAGGATCGCAGCTCATCCCCGGTCAGCGACGGCACCCAGTTGATTGAGATGCATTCCTAGCTCAGTGTAGTTGCTGCAAAATATATAGACGGGGATAGTATCTGGGTGACCGAGATGCATTCCTGTCAATGTTAATTGCAGCAAAATATTGTACTCTGCCTGCTATATGTTAGCACTGCTGTAATGGGACATTCTTCCCTTGATCTCTTCTTTATGGTTTCACACGCTTTGTAGATAACTGGGCTTTCCCCTTGTAGATAACTGGGCTTTCCCACTTTCTTCTCCCATGGGAAACGGGATGTTTCTGTTGCTCGGTGGGGGTAGGAGCAGAGGTGGGATCCAGCAGGTTCTCACAGGTTCCCGAGAGTAGGTTACTAATTATGTGTGTGTGCCGAGAGGGGGTTACTAATGGGTGATTTTGCCCCATGATTTTTGCCTTAGTTACGCCCCTCCTCTCAGCAGTAGCGGGCAGAACTTGAAGCAAACTAGCAGGAGGTGCACCGGCGAGCGTGGCAGCCTGCAACTGCGTGCATTCGTTTCCCGCCCAAGGACTGGCGCAGCGGCTGCGTCCTTGCCACAGCCCCGCCCAGCATTGCCCCGCCTTAGAATGCCCGGCCACGCCCCCGTCGTGCCCCACCCAGCCCCATTGGCGCTGCGCCACTGTTTGAATCCCACCACCATGGGCTGGGGAGAGCAGGAGCTGGCCTCCAGGAACGTGCTTGTAAAAGTATGGGGGCTGGGGGGCGGAGCTCAGGGGTGGGGCATCGCATCACGCACGCCATTTCTTCACGTGGGGGGGGCATCTTGCACATGGGACATGGGTGTCCACGTTCCTCGGCCGGTGCGCCCCTGCTAGGAGTGCAGGTGGCTTTATCTCTATTTGTCGCTTACCTTGGGGCGCCTCGGCTCTACAGTAGAAGAAGAGAAGAGTTTGAATTCCCCAGAGAAGCCTCCACAGCTCAGGCGGCAGAGCGGGGAATCAAACCCGGTTCCTCCTGATTAGAAACACGAGCTCTTAACCTCCTACGCCACTGCTGCTCTATTCTACATTTTTTAAGAAAACGGGAGGGGGGATTGTTTCTGAATAAAGGCGCAGTGGTGGGATTCCGCCGGTTCGCACCACTTTGGCAGAACCGGTAGTTAAAATGGCGCTTGTATGCAACCTGTTGTTAAATTATTTGAATCCCAGCACTGATAAAGGGGATTTCAAAAGCCAGGTTCGCCAGAACAAGCCGGGCGCTTCGTTGCCTTCCAATAAACGCTGCCGATCAACCACTTTATTGATTCAAGGGTTGAGACTTAACATCCCCTGACGACAGACACTAGTTGCCCTGAAGAAAATGGATGCTGCAGGTAGTATCTGATGCCAAAAAAACCTGGCAAAATGTATAAAGTATATCAGATGTTGGAAATGCTGAAAATGTGAGGGATTTTTTTTAAAAAATATGTGGTGGGGCTAAATCCAGTGGTGGTTGTGTGAAGAAATGTTTCCTTTTATTAGTCCTAATTCTTTCCCCCAGCATTTTCAATGTATGCCCCCTGGTTCTAGTATTGCCCTTCTCTGCACTTTTTCTATCTCTTTGATACCCTTTTTGAGATGTGGCAACCAGAACTGAACACAGTACTCCAAGTGCGGTTGCACCACTTCTTTATATAAGGGCATGACAATCCTTGCAGTTTTATTATCGATTCCTTTCCTAATTATCCCCAGCATAGAGTTTGCCTTTTTCACAGCTGCCAGGCATTGGAATGGCATTGGAAGTCTTGTGGGTGTCTAACAGATGTGCGGAAATCCAACAGATGTAGCCCTCGTAGTGTAGTTGTTAAGAGCGGGTGACTCTAATCTGGAGAACCTGATTAGATTTCCCGCTGCTCTGCTTGCAGCCTGCTGGGTGACCTTGGGCCGGTCACAGTTCTCTCAAAACACTGGCTCTCAAGACAGTTAGTAAAATGACCAGCAATTAGGGATAGAGGTACTCAAAGGCACTTAGTTGACTTTAGAGCAGCAATTCCCAACCAGGGTTCCGCGGTACCCTGGGGTGCCATGAGCATGTCCCAGCGGTTACCGCGACAACACTACTGGTCCGCTCCCTTTGCAGAATCATCCCACACACAGTACCAATCAAGCCGGCAGTACCATGGCCTGCGGACTCAGTGGTGGGATCCAAAAGTTTTAATAACAGGTTCCGATGGTGGTGGGATTCAAACAGTGCCTCCGCCACACACACGCACCTCCAGTCCCTATTGGGCAGGGAGATTGCTTTGATCTGAGATTGCAAATGCCTTAACAGTCCAGGTGCTCGGAAGCAACAGCCGCAGAAGGCCATTGCTTTCACCTCCTGCACGTGAGCTCCCAAAGGCACCTGGTGGGCCACTGCGAGTAGCAGAGAGCTGGACTAGATGGACTCTGGTCTAATCCAGCTGGACTGTTCTTACGTTCTTATGAGCAGCAGCAGCAGCAGAAGGCCCTTGATTTCACATCCTGCATGTGAGCTCCCAAAGGCACCTGGTGGGCCACTGCGAGTAGCAGAGAGCTGGACTAGATGGACTCTGGTCTGATCCAGCTGGCTAGTTCTTATGTTCTTACGTTCTTATGCTTTAGTAACCCCTTCTCGGCACTCAGAAAAAATTAGTAACCACTTCTAGAGAAGTGGTGAGAACTGGTTGGATCCCACCTCTGGCTAAATCCTTTTGGATTTCACGATAGTGAAAGAAATGCAAAAGATATTGAAAATAACAACAGTGAAAAACCCTGAAGTGCTTCTATTGGGATTATTGGGAGTTGACATCCCAAATCAATACAGCCTGCTTTTCATGTAGCTTTCTACTGCTGCAAGGATGTGGCGTGTGCAGAAATGGAGAGATGACAAAATACCAACAAAGGAAGACTTGATACAGAAAGTCACGGAATATTCAAAAACAGCAAAATTCCCAACTTTACTAAGGGACGGTTAATACAGAGAAGTTTGTAGAAAACTGGAAACCTTTTACAGACTACCTCGTGAACAAAATAGGGCAGAAGAGAAATAATTGGTCAGGATCCCCATTTTGAGATCACCGTCTGTCTTAGGGATGTTAACCTTGGACTACAGTTTTTAGCCTGTTGAAATTGTACTTTATGGTTTAATTACAAACTGTAGAAGAGTAGGAGAATGAATCTTTTAAAAAATACAATACGTAATGACCAAACCTGCTTAAAATTCACAAACTATTAAAAATTCATAACACTCATTAAAAAAAATCCCCAACTGTATCAAAAAGGGGAAATCATCCATTTATCCAAAGATCAAAGAAAATAGGCGCATCTTTACCAATTTTCTAAATGCATACAGAGGTCTGGAATCCATGCCCTATGAGGAGAGACTAAGGGAGCTGGGTATGTTTAGTCTGGAGAAGCGAAGGTTAAGGGGGGGGGGGACATAACAGCCATGTTTAAATATTTGAAGGGATGTCATATTGAAAAGGGAGCAAGCTTGTTTTCTGCTGCTCCAGAGGCTAGGACCAGGAGTCATGGGTTCAAGGTAAAGGAAAAGAGATTCCACCTAAACATCAGGAAAAACTTCCTGACCATCAGGGCTGTTGGACAGTGAAATTCACTGCCTTGGAGAGTGGTGGAGTCTTCTTCCTTGGAGGTTTTTAAAGAGAGGCTGGATGGCCATCTGTCAGGAGTGCTTTGATTGTGTGTTCTTGCATTGCAGGGGGTTGGACTGGATGGCCCTTGAGGTCTCTTTCAACTCTATGGCCCTTTCCGCATGGGCATTGTATGGCGCCCTGGGGACGGCAAAAACGCCGTCCCCAGGGAGCCATTCGCACAGGGGGCGCAGCTGCTGCGCAGCCGCGCCGCCCGACCAGCGCCAAGCCGGCGTTTCCAGAGTGCGCTTGAAAGCGCAGTTTCCTGGAAACGCCGGCTGGGAGCCGCTGCCATGCGAACGGCAGTGGCTTCCAGGCGCTTCGCCCCCCACTCCCTCCCTTCACTTACCTTGTCCCCGGCCCTCTGGCGCGTCGCCGAGGCCTGGGGACACGCCCCCCTGCCCTGCGACGCTGCAGCAGGTGCGCAGGGCCAGGGGGGGCGTGTCCTCTGGACTTGGCGATGTGCCGGAGGGCCGCGGGACTGGTGAGTCGCTGTGATGACGGCGCAGCTCTGCACCGTCGTCCCAACCGGTTCCCGGACCGTCCATGCGGACTGTTCCAGCGTCGTCGGGTCGGCGTGGCTTAAGCCGACCCAACCGCTTCCGCCTCCGTGCGGAAGCGGCCTATGATTCTAAGAAGTTTGATGCGCCTCAGGGAGGAAATCATTCCATAATCTCAGGGCCACCACTCAAAAAGCCCTATCTAATTTTGCCACCTTTTTTTACTGGTTATTGGTGAGGAGGCTGCTGCAGACAAAAGCATTCTTCCTTCCTCAGTAAGAGCTGGTTGCTCTGACTTCTTTACTTTACTTTAATCAGCGGTGGGATCCAAAAATTTTAGTAACAGGTTCCCATGGTGGTGGGATTCAAACTGTGGTGTAGCGCCAATGGGGCTGGGCGGGGCACGATGGGGGCGGGGGCGGGCATTCTGGGGTGGGGCATTCCTGGGCGGGGCTGTGGCAAGGACGCAGCCACTGTGCCGGTCCTTGGGCGGGAAACGAATGCACGCAGGCGCAGGCTGCCACGCATGCTGGTGCACCTGCTAGACTGCTTCAAGTTCTGCACGCTACTGCTGAGAGGAGGGGCGTAACTAAGGCAAAAATCACGTGGCAAAACCACCCATTAGTAACGCCCTCTCGGCACACACAAATCATTAGTAACCTACTCTCGGGAACCTGTGAGAGCCTGCTGGATCCCACCTCTGACTTGAATTCAACTTCTATCCTGCCCTTCCATTCTGCCATTTGCCAGGGTCAGGGTAGCTCAAAAAATACTTGATAAAATACAATATTCCTCATGCAATATAATCAATAGTTTAAATCAGTCAAAAGAAAGCTAAAATACTTTCTATTATAAAATACCTATTAGGCAACTATCATAATACAAAAATTTTGGTGCCTTATTATTTAATTTCCTACGTTTTCTTTTTTGTGTAGATTTTTCTTTTCTCAACATATAAAAATATATATCCACACTTTCACACTACTATTACATTAATATAAAACCAAAATATGAAATACAAAAGGAAACACACACAAAATTTAAACATAACTCTTACAACTGGACTCAACTTATTACAACCAACTAAACTGCACATCGGAACCCCAAATAATGATTTCCCGCTATCTCATTGTTGAATTCTAATCTATTCTAGGTTCAGGCATCTATTTAACATAAAACAATTTATCAATTACGCACTGTATCATTACTAATATTCTAATTCAATGAGGCTGTTTTCTTTTAGATCTCAAATCCTGCAATTATTTCTCTTTCTACCATATTTTTAATTTCCTACATTTCCAATGGGCCTCATCTAATATAAACAACCGTATGTCCTGCTCCCATTCTTTCAGCTTATGGAACAAAAGGGAAGGGAAGGAACAGAGAGGGAAAAGAGAGGAAATAAAGGGACAAATAAAGATGGGAATGAGGAAAAGGAAAGAGGGAAGAAAGAGGGAAAAGGGAAACCACACAGGTAGAACCACACAGCCTCAACTGTAGATCTGCTGAACATCTCTGTCTTAAAGGCCTTGTGGAGCCATGTCACATCCCACAGGTGCCTGACTTCAAGTAGCAGGGAGTTCCACCTGGCAAGGGCCCGGGCCAAAAAAAGCCTGTTAGAGGCCAACCGAATCTCTTTTGGGCCAGGGACCTCCAGAAGGTTACTTCCAGATGAGGGTAGTGATCTTTGGGGGTAATATTGGGAGACACAGTCCCGAATACACGAGGGGTGTTTGTTGTGAGGGGGGAAGGGCAAGGAGATTGTAAGCCCCTTTGAGTCTCCTGCAGGAGAGAAAGGGGGGATATAAATCCAAACTCTTCTTCTTCTTCTTTTCCTCCTCCTCCTCCTCTTCTCCTTCTCCTTCTCCTCCTCCTCCTCATCTTCGTCTTCTTCGTCTTCTTCGTCTTCTTTGTCTTCTTCTTCTTCTTCTTCTGTATGACCCCTTCCAACTCTACGACCATATATGCCAATGGTTCTCAACCTGGGGGGTCGCAACCCGTTTGGGGTCTTGGAGGAATTTCACTTTGGTCTGCTCCGACACAACCATTTCATCCCAGCCTCCAGACATTCAGTCAGATTTCCCGGGATGATTTCTGGCCAACCACCCATCCACAGATAGAGTTGGGTGTCATCAGCACACTGATGGCCCCCAAACCCACAGCTCGGGACCCACTGGGCATAAGGTCACATAAAGATGTTACATAACACTGGGGAAAGAACTTTTCCCCGGGGGACCCCGCATCCTACAGGTCATGACTGTAATTGTCATGCTGGACCTCAAATACTAGAAGCAGCGAGGGCGTAAGTCACGCTGGACAAGATGGACCACTGGTTTGATCCAGAAGGAGTACTCTTATGTTGTTATGAAGTCTTTGGCCTCTACCCATCATTGTTGGACCTTCAGAGGAACTGGTTGACCTCTGCATTAGAGGGGATGCTGGACTAGATGGACCACTGGTCTGATCCAGCAGGACTCTTCTAATGTTTTTATAGAAGGTCTGGCCATCTATGCCCTTCTGTTGGACCTTCAGAGGAACTGGTTGGCCTCTGCATTAGAGGGGATGCTGGACTAGATGGACCACTGGTCTGATCCAGCAGGACTCTTCTAATGTTCTTATAGAAGGTCTGGCCATCTATCCCCTCCTGTTGGCCCTTCAGAGGAACTGGTTGGCCACTGTGTGAGACATGATGTCGGATTGGATCAGGGGTCTGCAACCTGCGGCTCTCCAGATGTTCATGAACTACGATTCCCATCAGCCAATGGGCCATGCTGACAGGGGCTGATGGGAGTTGTAGTCCATGAACATCCAGAGAGCCGCAGGTTGCAGACCCCTGAACTGGATGGGCCACTAGTCTGATCCAGCCGGGCTCTTCTTGTGTTCTGATGAGGTAGTCCCTTCCAAACCACCCCCTGCTGAGTTTAGGAATGAACAGCTGTGTTGCCATTTTGTCTCTTCTGAAGATTTCAGAACCATGGTTGCAACGTGCATTTTTGTAGACCCTCCCCTCCCCCCCCAAAAAAAGCAAGCGTGTGTGTGTGTGTGTGTGTGTGGAGAGCATTTGTGTGGAGACTCTGTAGTAACAGATAAAGAATGCCAGATGTCTTCAACCCTCCAGTGGCTATTTATATCAGGAGAGAGAGAGGATCCTTGAAGGCCTGTTTGACTTCGGCGCGTCTGGGCTGTTCCCTGCCAGCTACAATGAAAGGTTTTATTAGACAGCCTGTTTGCAGGCAAATTAGAAAGAGGAGAGATAAAGCCAGAAAGAAGAGGGTGGGGCAAGGAAGAGTAGAAACCCACAGAAACATCTCCGGCTCGTACTCCCGAGAAAGAGACCAGACACAGAGCATTTTTAGAAACACACACCCAAGCAGACGTAGACGGAGCCTTATAAGGAGACAGAGGTCTGCTACGGAGGTGGAAGACTCAGATTTTAAATCAGTTTCTTCTGAAGGAAGCAGATTGCGAACATGATTTGTGAGGAGGTTTCTCTTTTCCCAAGGTGCCCACGCCATATTTGCAGAAGAGGAGGAGTTTGGATTAATATTCCCCCTTTCTCTCCTGTAAGGAGACTCAAAGGGGCTTACAAACTCCTTTCCCTTCTGCCCCCCCACAACAAACATCCTGTGAGGTAGGTGGGGCTGAGAGAGCTCGGAAGAACTGTGACTAGCCCGAGGTCACCCAGCTGGTGTGTGTTGAAGTGCACAAGCTAATCTGGTTCCCCAGATAAGCCTCCATAGCTCAAGTGGCAGAGCGTGGAATCAAGCCCGGTTCTCTAGATTAGGGTGCACCTGAACCGCTATACCATGTTGGCCTTTTCCTCACACATCACCAAAACACATTCCACTGTCAAACAGCCCTGATAGTCAGGAAATATTTCCTGGTGTTTAGGTGGAACCTCTTTTCATTCACCCTGGAATCCATTACTCCTGGTCCTGGTCTCTGGAGCAGCAGAAAACAAGCCAGCTCCCTCACCAACATGACAATCCTAACCCTAACCCTAACCCTTCAAATATCATGTCACCTCTTAACCTTCTCTTCACCAAACTAAGCATCCCCTAAGCAACCACATTTTCCTTAGTTCCTTTTCTTTTTCTAGTACTTTTTCAGGCTGAAAAAAGCGGCCTATTTACAGTTCAGGTTCAAAAACGGCCTGAGGAACTACAGTTCCCAGGATTTCCCGCTCTGCTGCCTGAGCTGTGGAGGCTTATCCGGGGAACAGATTAGCCTGTGCACTCCTGCACACGCCAGCTGGGTGACCTTGGGCTAGTCACAGTTCTTCTGAGCTCTCTCAGCCCCACCTACCTCACAGGGTGTTTGTTGTGAGGGAGCAAGGGCAAGGAGATTGTCAGCCCCTTTGAGTCTCCTGCAGGAGAGAAAGGGGGGGGGGATATAAATCCAACTATTCTTTTTCTTCTTAAAACTAAAGAGTTTTCTCAACCCAGAGTTGGCAGGCAACCCCAGGTGGCAAGGGAAGAGAACATGCCTGTCCTAGCTGATCCAATGGCTCCTTCTTCACTAACTAGAAGCTGAGGAGCTGACTGCAACTAATCTTGTTTAAAGAGACTCCCAAATGGCACCGAATGCAGGTGGGATTCTCCGGGGTTTTTTATTTTTGGTTTAAACAAAACCACTTGCCGCCGAATCTGGGGGGGGGGACGGCGGATTCTCTGGGGGTTTTCAGTGTTTGGTTTAAACAAAGCTGTTTGCTGCTGAATCCAGGAAAGGGGGGGTTCTCTGGGGTTTTTTTTGGTTAAAACAAAACAACTTGCCGCCAAATCAGGGGGATTCTCTGGGGTTTAATTTTTTTTAAGTTAACCAAGATGCGTGCCATCAAATCCGGAATGTATACAAGTCGGTCCGAATACTTTGCATTCGGATCGGCTTGTATTCGAGCATATTTGGGCTGAATATGGCCCGAATATGCTGGAATAGGCCGCGATTCGGCCCTTTTAGGTTCGAATCATTAAGCCTAGCAAGCCTAGCAAGGATATATATTTCTCAGGGAAGAGAACCATAAACTGCACAATGAGATCAGGGAGAGCGGGAGAGATATTTCCGCAAGGAGTTCGCAATTTGCCAGCCCACCAGGAAGTCAGGATAGATAGCTGTTGTAAAACATCGACCGGGTACGCAGATGTGTGAGACTTGAGCTCTGGAAGAGTTGGAGGGAGATTGGAGTACATCTTCTAGGGTGGCCAGGTCCTCCCAGCCACTGGCGGGGGATGAGGTATCGAGTGGCCAAATCCCGATTGGGAAACTCCTCAAGATTTGGGACGGAGTCTGGCAAGGATGGGGACCTCCCTGATGAACAATGTCACAGACTCCACCCTTCAAAGCAGCCATTTTTCTCCAGGGGCACTGAGCTCTGTAGTCTGAAGATGAGATGTTTTCCCACTTACCTTCTGCCCCGCGCTACTGTAGGCAAGTAGCGTGGGGTCCCCCGGCACTCCCCACTACAGAGGCAGCAACAACACAGCCGCCCCGACGCTGCCGCTGTCGCGCCCCCTCAGCGCGTGTCATTCCTGGTGCTCTTCCATACAGCGCCTTTTGATGACCCAGCCGCGTGCCAGAAATGAAGCGCGCTGAGAGCAGCGCGCGGCATACGGGGGGTTGTGGCAAGTGGGGAAATGCCAATTGTGGGGCCAGTCCTCTAAATCTGGACTGAGAGACATTTCCTGTCAACGAATGACAGGAAGGTTTCAAAAGCTGAATCATCTGTTAGTTTATTTTCAAATGTTTCATGCAAATGCTGGGAGCCCGATTCCACTGTGGCATGAAGCGGGAAGGGGGCTGGGGGGGGGCTTGTTCCAGTGACAGGCACGGCTGTCAGAGGTCACTGATCGGCACTGTTAAGTGAGCTCAGATCAGAGGTAGAAAATGTTGACAGAGAGAAATTTTTCTCTCTTTCTCACAATACTAGAACCAGGGGGCATCCATTGAAAATGCTGGGGGGAAGAATTAGGACTAATAAAAGGAAACACTTCTTCACGCAACGTGTGATTGGTGTTTGGAATATGCTGCCACAGGAGGTGGTGATGGCCACTCACCTGGATAGCTTTAAAAAGGGCTTGGGCAGATTTGTGGAGAAGTCGATCTATGGCTACCAATCTTGATCCTCCTTGATCTCAGATTGCAAATGCCTTAGCAGACCAGGTGCTCAGCAGCAGCAGCAGCAGCAGCAGAAGGCCATTGCTCTCACATCCTGCATGTGAGCTCCCAAAGGCACCTGGTGGGCCACTGCAAGTAGCAGAGAGCTGGACTAGATGGACTCTGCTCTGAGCCAGCTGGCTTGTTCTTATGTTCAGGGGTCCCCAATGTGGCACCTATGGGAGCCACGGTGCCCATCGCCACTTTTTCTAACACCTTCCCGGTGTTTTTAAAAAGTGGGTGGAGCTTTCACCCAGCTGTGATTTGAATGACTACCGGAGATCTGATTGGCTGTGCCGATTCTTAAAAACGTTGCTTTGGCAGCAGGTGCCGTAACGACACAAGAACCTTTCCTGCGCGACTCGTTTTCTGCCTGGCCCCATCTTCTGCGGCAGCCGTTTTCGGGGCTGCTGTGCTCGCCGTGCCGTGTCCCACAAGCTCAAAAAGGCTGGGGACCGCTGGCTCAGATTTAGAAATGTCAGCCTCCTGGTGGGACCTGGAAATCCCCCCAGAATTACAGTTCAGATCTAGAGTACAGACCAGAGAGACCCCTGGAGAAATGGGTGCTTTGGAGTGGGGGGTCCTATGGCATACACGCTACAGGGGTCAGTGCTATCAGTCACAGACCAGGAAAGGGATTTGGCTGTCTTAGTGGATAGTTCCATGGGAAGGTCAACTCAATGCATGGCAGCTGTGAAAAAGGCAAACTCTATGCTGGGGATCATTAGGAAAGGAATTGAGAATAAAACTGCAAAGATTGTCATGCCCTTATATAAAGCCGTGGTGCGACCGCACTTGGAGTACTGTGTCCAGTTCTGGTCTCCACATCTCAAAAAGGATATCAAAGAGATAGACAAAGTGCAGAGAAGGGCAACGAGGATGATTGAGGGACAGGAGCACCTTCCTTATGAGGAGAGGCTGCAGCGTTTGGGACTCTTTAGTTTGGAGAGGAGACGTTTGAGGGGGGATATGATTGACATCTATACAATTATGCATGGGGTAGAAAATGTGGACAGAGAGAAGTTTTTCTCTCTTTCTCACAATACTAGAACCAGGGGGCATCAATTGAAAATGCTGGGGGGGGGGGGGAGAATTAGGACTAATAAAAGGAAACACTTCTTCACGCAACGTGTGATTGGTGTTTGGAATATGCTGCCACAGGAGGTGGTGATGGCCACTAACCTGGATAGCTTTGAAAGGGGCTTGGACAGATTTATGGAGGAGAAGTCGATCTATGGCTCCCAATCTTGATCCTCTTTGATCTCAGATTGCAAATGCCTTAACAGACCAGGTGCTCGGGAGCAGCAGCAGCAGCCGCAGAAGGCCATTGCTTTCACCTCCTGCACGTGAGCTCCCAAAGGCACCTGGTGGGCCACTGCGAGTAGCAGAGAGCTGGACTAGATGGACTCTGGTCTGATCCAGCTGGCTTGTTCTTATTGTGCCCCACAGAGGACTCTGCCCCCCCCCCAGGTTCTATCCCCAAATATCCAGGAGTTTTCCAACCTGAACCTGGTACACCTTCCCGCATTCCCCGCTGGTGGATGGGCGGGACTGACAACCCTACTTAGACATGTTTTACATTCTTTTCATTAGATATGTAATTACTAGGCACTGATAGCTATTTTCTCTGTCTGCGCTCTAGCATAATGTGTAGCAATAAAGTCTTTTCCTGTTTAACAGCCCAGTCTCCTCGTGTCACCTTAGATCTGTCACTCACGTTCAGACGTGGACACCTGGAATGAGCTGAAGAAACTGGTCAGCTCTGCCATCTGCACTTTCTCAGAGGCAGCCTTTCCTGGGGCCATCGTGATAGCCTGCATTTTAACTGGGGATGGTGGCACCATGAGACGGAAACATGCATGTAGGAAGACACAGAATCAGGGTGAGTTTATGACAGACGTTACATCCGGAAAGCCTGGAAGTGACACAGGGTAGCTCTAGGAACCACCAGAAACTCTACAGTTTTACCATAGAAGCTCTCTGTAGTTTTGCCATAGAATCTCTGGTGATTCCTGGAGCTACCTGATGTCACGTCCAGCTTTTCCCAGAAGCGACATCATGGCGCACATGAGGTACACCTCCTCTTTTGCTCCCCTCCCCCCAAAGCTGCCATTGGATGTCAGTCAGCAGCGGCGTAGGAGGTTAAGAGCTCGTGTATCTAATCTGGAGGAACCGGGTTTGATTCCCAGCTCTGCCGCCTGAGCTGTGGAGGCTTATCTGGGGAATTCAGATTAGCCTGTATACTCCCACACACGCCAGCTGGGTGACCTTGGGCTAGTCACAGCTTCTCGGAGCTCTCTCAGCCCCACCTACCTCACAGGGTGTTTGTTGTGAGGGGGGAAGGGCAATGAGATTGTCAGCCCCTTTGAGTCTCCTACAGGAGAGAAAGGGGGGGATATAAATCCAAACTCTTCTTCTTCTTCTTCTTCTAAATTGGCATAAATTATTGTTATTTAATTAAAATTTGTTTAATCTCACAGCTGCCTGTTCTTTTAGCTAGTCGTTGGCCTTTCATTGCCATTCGAGCCTCACCCAGAGGCCTAGGAGGTTGTAATGTATCGGCGTAGTATTCGTGCGGATCCCAGCAGGGCTGCCTTCTGAATTTGACAGATGTTGGTTTTGTCAATTTGAACGTGTTTCAGATGCTGCCCTCCTGTTTTTAGAATGGCGCCCAGGGGGCAGATTACCACAGGGACGACCTCAGCTGCTTTGTGCCACAGTCACTGAATCTCGATTTTCAAATTGTGGTATTTAGTGACCTTCTTCTTATTAAAACAATATAACATTTTCAAGCAGGTTATGTCAAATCAATAAACAAAATATCAAGAGGCCGCACCATCTCCATTTGAAACCTATATACCAGGGCACTAATAAATAACCCCGGCAATTTGATTATCGGGGTTGCTGAGCATTTTTGAGGAATCACTTTCGGACCAACCTAGAGTTTTTGTATTATACTAAGAAAAAAAATCATTCTATGCTCTGTCATTCATATGTTCTCACTTACAAACTATAATCGGGTCCCTCACGCCCACACAGGCATCTTTGTTTTCTAAATAAAAAACCCCCAAACATGTCAGCTTTTCCTCATAGGTGAAGCGAGCCACATTACTGATCATCAAGGGATCACCCCTATAAGAGCCAGCGTGGCATAATGGTTAAGAGCAGGTGCACTCTAATTTGGAGAACTGGGTTTGATTCCCCGCTCTGCCCCCTGAGCTGTGGAAGCTTATCTGGTGAGCCAGATTAGCTTGTACACGTCAACGCACACCAGCTGGGTGACCTTGGGCTAGTCACAGTTCTTCAGAGCTCTCTCAGCCCCACCCACTTCACAGGAGGATTTTTTGGGGGGGGAGGGAAAGGAGGTTGTAAGCCCTTTGAGTCTCCTTACAGGAGAGAAAGGGGAGGATATAAATACAAACTCCTTCTCCTCCTCCTTCCTCCTCCTCCTCTTCCTCCTACTATCATGCCAATCTTTGAATTTTGTTTGTGGTTTGCTTCCACTGCAGTCTGTCCTCCCAGCCTCATTTAGAAGACCTGTGTGGTTGAAAGACAAGCAATCATTGCTGGCCCCCAAAGAGGTCTCACGTGACCATAACCAGTGGTGGGATCCAAAAATTTTAGTAACAGGTTCCCATGGTGGTGGGATTCAAACAGTGGCGTAGCGCCAATGGGGCTGGGCAGGGCACGACGGGGGCGTGGCCGGGCATTCCTGGGCGGGGCTGTGGCAAGGACGCAGCCCCTGCGCCAGTCCTTGGGCGGGAAACGAATGCACGCAGGCTGCCACGCACGCCAGTGCCCCTCCTGCTAGACTGCTTCAAGTTTTGCGCGCTTCTGCTGAGAGGAGGGGCGTCACTAAGGCAAAAGTCACGTGGCAAAATCACCCATTAGTCACCCCCTCTCGGCACACACAAATAATGAGTAACCCACTCTCGGGAACCGGTGAGAACCTGCTGGATCCCACCTTTGACCATAACCACAGTTTCCCCCAGGGTCGCCCCCCCCCCCGGTACACTCTATACACCTGGAGAAAATGCACAGCTTCAAAAAGAACACATGAGCAGTTCAAAACACCGAATGATTCAGAAGTTGTCTTACGCCGGCCAACATTAACAAAAAATGTAACGGTTGAAAAGTACAGTGAGCCCTTTGGGCTGCTATTGGACGCGACACTGAATCCAAAATGTACACATCTCCTTTTTTTTTTTGCCAAAGACACTCCCTGCAAATTCCACAAGTGTGTTGCAGCCTGCGACTTAGAAATCAACCGCATGCCGCTGAACCATTCAAAGTTTTCCTTTCGGAAAGCCCTGCCCCGAGCGCTCGTCCGGGAGCAGAGCCAGCTAAGAAGGCCGTCACTGAGCCACGCCAGCGAGACCCAGGTGCCAACTCACAGCCTGGAGAGCCAAAGAGAACGGCTACTGAAACGAGAGTTAAGAACATAAGAACGAGCCAGCTGGCTCAGACCAGAGTCCATCTAGTCCAGCACTCTGCTACTCGCAGTGGCCCAACAGGTGCCTTGGGGAGCTC
Source organism: Sphaerodactylus townsendi (assembly GCF_021028975.2). Taxonomy (NCBI): domain Eukaryota; kingdom Metazoa; phylum Chordata; class Lepidosauria; order Squamata; family Sphaerodactylidae; genus Sphaerodactylus; species Sphaerodactylus townsendi. Next base: position 134,152,740 of record NC_059429.1, on the reverse strand, counting down.
ACATAAGAACATAAGAACGAGCCTGCTGGCTCAGACCAGAGTCCATCTAGTCCAGCACTCTGCTACTCGCAGTGGCCCAACAGGTGCCTTGGGGAGCTCACATAAGAACATAAGAACGAGCCTGCTGGATCAGACCAGAGTCCATCTAGTCCAGCGCTCTGCTATTCGCAGTGGCCCACCAGGTGCCTTGGGGAGCTCACATAAGAACATAAGAACGAGCCTGCTGGATCAGACCAGAGTCCATCTAGTCCAGCACTCTGCTACTCGCAGTGGCCCACCAGGTGCCTTGGGGAGCTCACATAAGAACATAAGAACGAGCCTGCTGGATCAGACCAGAGTCCATCTAGTCCAGCGCTCTGCTACTCGCAGTGGCCCACCAGGTGCCTTGGGGAGCTCACATAAGAACATAAGAACGAGCCTGCTGGATCAGACCAGAGTCCATCTAGTCCAGCACTCTGCTACTCGCAGTGGCCCACCAGGTGCCTTTGGGAGCTCACCTGCAGGATGTGAAAGCAACGGCTTTCTGCTGCTGCTGCTCCCGAGCACCTGGTCTGCTAAGGCATCTTCAATCTGAGATCAAGGAGGATTAAAACTCAAAAAGTGCGCTCCCAAGTAGAAAAAAAATAATGCGCAGTGCCAGAACAAGGGCGGCCAACCATGCAATCAATTCCCTGCCCCGGCAGCCCCGGCACTTCCCTCCCCAGGAGTTATCGGGGCAGGTCCCAAGGCATTCATCTCCGGGACTCACGCGTTTCGGGAGGCCTTTGTGAGAGCTTCCTAATAAGCAGTTGGGAGATGAAAAGCGCCGCTCTTCCCTTCTCCTTGGTGCTGCCCCAGCAAGCACGGCGTCTATCAGGAGATACGAGGCCGTAATTATTAGCTCCCCTCTGGAATCAAACACCCACAGACTAGCAGGCAGCCTGCTCCGGTATTCATCATCCGGGTGGGTTCACGCTGCCAGACGTTGAAGACTATTATCGGCCAACCCGGGCTGCATGAAGCAAGCTGGCTGCAGCCCTACTTATTTAAAGCCTGGTGGGGGGGCGGGGGAGAATCTAGTCTTTTTATAACTCCAGCCCCTTTGCCATGTGCATTCCCCAGCTTGGATGTTTAAGCGGCCCTATGGATTGTATTGGAGCAGCAGTGGCGAAGGAGGTTAAGAGCTCGTGTATCTAATCCGGAGGAACCGGGTTTGATTCCCAGCTCTGCCGCCTGAGCTGTGGAGGCTTATCTGGGGAATTCAGATTAGCCTGCGCACTCCCACACACGCCAGCTGGGTGACCTTGGGCTAGTCACAGCTTCTTGGAGCTCTCTCAGCCCCACCTACCTCA